>NC_038245.2:19377389-19519123 GCF_000004515.6 Glycine max | reverse complement strand
ATACAAAGGTGACTGATAAAATTTGGTGAAAGCTTCTCTCTGGGTTCCTTGTTGAACCAATATCAGACTTATCAAGGTAATCCTTGTGGCCTCTACACTGACTTATCTTCCTTCACCGGAAGTGGCGTCATCCAAACTCTGTAACCTGTATCAAGCGATCCGCTCCTAGTAAGAATCACATCAACTGAAACGTCTCAGCTCTCGCCTCTTCAGCGCTGACCTCGAGTAATTCAACCAACATCTCGACAGCATTGTCGACATGAAGTTGCTCAAAGTTGTGGAATGCTTCTACGATAGGCAAATGTAGCAACGATGCCACGTCATCCAAGATGATAGTCACCTCTCCTATAGAAGCAAGCTTCATGATGATGATTCAAGTATGAATTAAGTAGTTTTGATGATGATAAAAAGCCCAAAAGAATGATTTCAAGATTGAGTCAACAAGTTCAAGTTCAAAGATTAATTTCAAGTTTCATTAGAAGAAATCAAGAAGATTCAAGATTCAAGAGAAGTTTGATTTCAAGATTCAAGAGAAGATGAATTCAAGATTCAAGAGAAGGAATCAAGAAGACTTCACAAAGGAAGTATTGAAAAGATTTTTCAAAAAACAAACATAGCACAATTTTGTTTTTCAAAAGAGTTTTTCTCAAAATTTTCTAAGTTACCAGAGTATTTACTCTCTGGTAATCGATTACCAGTGACAAAGTTTGATTTCAAAAGTTTTTAACTGAATTTGCAACGTTCCAATTGACTTTTAAATGGTGTAATCGATTACAATATATTGGTAATCGATTACGAGTGTATCTGAATGTTGAAATTCAAATTAAATTGTGAAGAGTCATATCTTTTCATAAAATGCTTTGTGTAATCGATTACATGGTTTTGGTAATCGATTACCAGTGACAAGTTTTGAATAAAAAGTCAAGAGATATAACTCTTCCAATGATTTTCAGGTTTTTCTCAAGTTTATAACTCTTCCAATGGTTTTCTTGACCAGACATGAAGAGTCTATAAAAGCAAGACCTTGACTTGCATTTCAATAAAAAAAATTCAGAACAACTTAGAATTTCTTGAACAACTTTTGAGAAATCTTAAAACCTTTGCTACTTATCTTTCTTCTTCTTCCTTTGCCAAAAAGAATTCGACAAGGACTAACCGCCTGAATTCTTTTTGTGTCTCTCTTCTCCCTTTTCCAAAAGAACGAAGGACTAACCACCTGAATTCTTTTGTGTCTCCCTTCTCCCTTTTCAAAGAATTCAAAAAGACACAGTCTGAGAATTCTTTTAATTCTTCCCTTTCCCTTAAACAAAAGATTTCAAAGGACTAACCGCCTGAGATATCTTTTGTTTCCCCTTCACAAAGATTCAAAGGACTAACCGCCTGAGAACTTTGTCTAAACACATTGGAGGGTACATCCTTTGTGGTACAAGTAGAGGGTACATCTACTTGGGTTGTTGTAACTGAGAACAAGAGAGGGTACATTTCTTGTGGATCAGTTCAAGTGGAGGATACATCCACTTGGTTGTTCAAAGAGAACAAGGGAGGGTACATCCCTTGTGGATCTTTGCTTGTAAAGGTTTTTACAAGGTTGAAAAGAAATCTCAAGGACCGTAGGTTGCTTGGGGACTGGATGTAGGCACAGGTTGTTGTCGATCCAGTATAAATTCTTGTGTTTGTCTTCTTCTTTCCTACATTCTTTAATTTCCGTTGTGCACTTTAATTATCGCTTTTACTTTTGGTTAAGTTTCTATTTATGTTCTTTACTTTCTTAACATTATAGTAAAAGCCTAATTGAATCTAGTAACATTAAGAAGGATGTATTTTTAATTAGTAAAGGTTCATTAATAATTAATTCAACCCCCCTCCCTTCTTAATTATTTCGAGGCCACTTGATCCAACATTTTCGACGGGCAAATGGAAACTACTAGTTTCCTTATGCCAACATTCCACAAAAGCGGACATTAGTCCTCGATCGCCCGTATCTAGGGAATATACGATCAGCGGACTTAGTCTGCTAGCATTCACAAGGCCTTCAATCTTTGGAGCCGGCCTCCTGAACTTAGCCATCTTCCTTCCATGGGAAGATAGCTTCAACTCAGGACGTTCCTACAAATATTAATATTGACCATGTAAAAATATTATTAAGTTGTAAATTATGTGTTTTTTGTTTTTTAAAAAAAATACAAACCTCTCCATTCCAGATTCTGAGAGCAATGTGAATTTCATAATCTCTCATCAGTAGGAGGATCCTCAACAGGTGCTTCTTGCTGCTCTTTGTGCAATTCCTTTGCAGCCTTAGAAGGATCCTCAACAACACGCTCTTGATGTCGTTGCATGCGGCCAAATGCGGTAGGTCTTCACCGTTGGGGGCATCATTATCATCATCACTCGCTTGTCTCCTCCCCAATTGTTCGGCCTAAAGCACAACCAAGACCTTTAGTTCTAACCATTATCTGTACAATTTTTGTTTCAATGTTAAACTATTTTCAATTTTTGTTTCAATCTTTTTTTAAAACTAACAATGTTAAAATATTTTAAATTTTTGTTTCCATCGTTTTTAAAAATATTTAACAATTTTAAAATCTTTTACATTTTCATTTTAAATCATTTTTGAAAACAAACAATTTTATTATATTTTAAATTTTGGGTTCAACAATTGTTTTAAAATAACTAACAATTTCAGCAATTGTTTTAAACTAACTAACAATTCTTAATTACTTAAAATATTTGTCTCAAGTTTTTGTAAAACTAACAAAATTAAATTAACTTATTTACAAAAATTTTAAATTTTATTTTCACTATTTTAAAATTTTTGTTCCAGTATTTTATTATTACCAAATTTAATTTATTTAAAAATTTACTTTCAATCATTTTAAATTTTGGTTTCAATATTTTTTTATTACTAATAATTTTAATATATTCTAAAATTTTATTTCAATCGTATTTTAAATTAAAATTTTGGTTTCATCAAAATTTTCGTATACATTTTTGTTTCAATCAATTTTTAAAAACTAACTAACAATTTTTAAATCTTTTAAATTTTTGTGTCAATATTTGTTATACATTTCAAATATTTGGTTGAATAGTTTGTATAACAAATTAAAATTTTTTAACTACCAAATTTTATATTTGTTTCAATTATTTTTATAACTAGCAAATTTAAATTACTTTAAATATTTTTTATCATTTCAATTTTTTTCATAACTAGCGAATTCAATTATTTGTTTCAATTTTTTTAAACGTTAAACAAATATAATCCGTATTTTGGCCAAACTAATCTAATCTTACTTTTGGAAATCTAATCTAATGTAATTTATCTTACTCTTAGTTTTCAAAATCTAATATACTCTAATCTTATATTAATATACTTAACAATTAAATCACAAATACTAATACAACATAATAATAATAATAATAATAATAATAATAATAATAATAATAATAATATTTTAAAAATAACACAAAACAAATAAGAATATACATAATAAAAAAACAATACATTATCAAATTTCACAAAATATTACAAAATTAACCACACTACAAAATAATATAAAAAAATTAAAAACTTTTATTTTCAATTTTTTTTTAAAATTAAAAAAAAAACTCATACTAATCCGTATGATTCATAAAAATTGTTTATCCGTATGAACCATACAAATCAGTGATCCATATGGTTCATACGGAATTCGTATGAACCATACGGATCATCAATCCGTATGGATATTTTTTTGAAAAAAAAAAAATAGCTTCCGCCATTGATGCACTTCAAACATTACATGAATACAAACCATTGATGCACAACAAACCAACATATTCATTGAATACAAAGCAATAAATGTCCCATAAATGGAAAACCATTACATGAATCCATATGGGTATTTTTTTTCGAAGAAAAAATAGCTTCCGCCATTGATGCACTTCAAACATTACATGAATATAAACCATTGATGCACAACAAACCAACACGTTCATTCAATACAAAGCAATAAATCTCCCATAAATGGAAAAGCATTACATGAATACAAAGCAATGAATTAAACAACACATTCATACGAAAAGGATAACTTACCTGGAAGAAGATGAAGCCAACAAGAACAACCAGCAACCAACATTGAGCAGCAACGAAGAAGATGAAGCATAAGGGAGCGCGACGGAGGAACCAACAATGTGCATGACAAGAAGCAAACAAAAACGAAGAAGAAATAAGAAGCAAAGGAACAATGAGGAAGAAGAAGAGGTAGAAGACAAAGCGCGGTGTGGAGGAGTAAGGAAGTGATTCGTACGGACAAGTCATTATGCCTTTAAATATTAACTTACCGAAGGACAATTTGATCATTTCACACAGGCTGCTGGGTGCCAAAGCAGTTGCCCTAGCACAATCAATGTTGTTGTTATGATACCCACTTTTGATAAGTGTGTTTTTGACGTAAATATCTCTGATCTATAACACCCATCATAATGCAAAGGGAACTTATTTTCGATGTGTATTCAATTGAGATACAAAGCGAAAACAAGTTACCTTATTGCTTTTTTTTTTTTTTGAAAAAAATCATATAACGTAAACTTATTTTCATTATGTAATTAATTATATATGTATGCTATTTTTTTTTTTAAAAGAAGTTACCTAGGTAATTTTGAATTTTGAAAATTGTTTGATTACGAGTCAATCAAGGTAACAAAGAATATTTTTTATCTCATAATTAATTTGATTAATTTTTTTAAGTATAATATTTATTCAAGTGAATCAAATTAATTATTTAAATAGAATAAATCCTAACATTTTAAATTATTTTTTAAAAAAAGTAACAACTAATTACACAACGAAAGTAAGTTTTTATTATGTTATTTTTTGATAGAAAAAAAATGCAACAGAAAGTTGTTTTTGCTGTGTATCTCGATCAGATACCCAATGAATGCAAGTTTTCGTTGGGTGTGAAAGGTTAAATGTATTCTCATAAAAAGAAAAACATGTTTATGAGAATAGGAGGTCTTGATAGGAATGCAGGGGTGCCAATAGTATCCCCCTTGCCACTTTCTTCCCGATTAACTCCCCAATATTGAAGAGGCCAGTATATCAACATTGATTTATTAGCACTTGGAAAAGTTACCACTTTATGGTTAAATTAAATCAAGCAATTGTTTTATGCACCTCTGTTTTTTCCCTTCCGGCTGAGTAATAAGGACATTATTTGGAAAAAAAAATACAAAACAAATTGAATGGAGGTGTGAATTAAAAGAAAAGGAAGATGCACGTCCGTAAATCAATAAACTCATGGATGACAGAGGTGGACTGACAGTCACAAATCTACCTCGTCCAAGTTAGTTGGGCCTTATGGTGGCGTAACGTGGCCCTTCTAAACATTTTTAGCTTTTTTTTTTTTGGCATAAATACATTTTCCATTTATGCTATCTAGCGTTTTTCTATTTTTGTTTTTGTATAAAAAAATTCGCTTTAGTTCTTATAAGATATGTTTGTTTTTTTTTTTTGTTCTTAAAGTGTTTTCACTTTAGATAATGCTTTAAACACTAAAAAAGTATTTTGAATGATGAAAAACATGTTTTAAGAATGAAAAACGTATGTTAAGGATAAAAAATAAAATAAACAGGTTTTGTAAGGACAAAACAAAAACAAATAAAAAAATTATAAGGAAAAAAACTAAAAATAACACTAAATTATAGGGACAAAAAATGGATTTAAATTTATTTTTTCTTTATAATCACTTTCTAATTACATATTTATGGTCATGCATTGAAAGTGTAAAGTGAATTTTCATTGTCAACCAATATCATAAATCATGATTAGTATAACTTTTAAGATAAACATTACAAATGTCAACAAATATATCATATATAATAATTTGTGATTAGATGATAATGTAATATTTTACATTATTGATGCACAACCTATTTTCTCTAGGTATTTTCTGTATGAAGCACACTACCAAATTGCTCTATATAATGTTTCTCTAGTTGCTATAATTCCAAACTGTGAAATATACCATCCATACCTCTTTAATTTATTACAAATTTAATTACAATTTATCCTATGAGCCATGAACCATTGTGTCCCCTTTTTTATGATGTAAGATCCAATTTTCTTAAGGCTTTGTTTGGTATTAAAAATGTGATAGAATGTGAGAGTGAGATAAGAACATGGTATAAATTTTAATTCTAATCCAAGCAAGTAATTTGGCAAAAGTGGTTAATTTTTTGTAGTTAAGGTTGAATAGTTAAAATATTATTCGAGTTTGATTCTCGGGCGAAAATAATTATTGACTAAGCTTTACTTATCTTTTAGTCGAACTTCATATTAATCAAAATTTTTTTTCTCAAATAAACCATGGTTAAGACAAAAAACTTTAATTAATTCAATTTGGTGCAAACAGGATATAAAACAAAATAATCATAAGATATAATATAAAAATGACAGAATTACTATTTCGTTGAAATTACATATAATTTCCTAAAATTCATTTTTTAAAAAATTATGAAAATTATAAAATATTATGAGTTTAACAAAATTATAGAAAACTATATTTTATTTACGTAGTTAGTTGTCTTGAAATTTTAAAGAAAGTTATATAGGATTTTTAAAATTATATTACTATTCAATTATTTATCTTTAAAAAATATTTGAATAATAATTATTTAAATTAATATTTTAACTATAATATAATTTAAATTTACATGTTAAAAATATTATATATATATATATATATATATATATATATATATTATGTTATATGTTATATAAATTAAAATATTGCTGTATATTATATCAGTTATAAATTAATCTTATAAATTTTTTGCATAGTAATATTATATTTTATAATAATAATAATAATAATTATTATTATTATTATTATTATTATTATTATTATTAAATTTAGCATATTACATATAATATAGAGAGAGATAATTAGGGGACACAAAGATTAAAGACAACTTATTCTATCATGGTGCTTCCTAATCTGGTTCCTCCCTCAAGATAAAAAAATATGTGAAACTAATAGGATAAGATGAACAATAAGATAATATTATTATATTGTATTAATGTAGCGTAAAATGAATTATAACATGATAGAATAAGTAGGATACATAATTAATTTATCATATTCTGATCACGTGAAAAAAAAAAAACCTGATTCGTAAATGTGCCCTAAAAGATTAAAATGTTAGATTGAAGTCTATGAATTTTCACACAAGCTTTCTATGACTGAACCATGGCCACATACAAGCGTATTTGCCTCATGCTGGATTTTAACTTCTTATCTAAAGAAAAAAGGTGACAAAAACAAACTCGGGGACCACATCATCATATAAGCTTTTTAGTTGCATGTTAATAATTAATTATCCCAAAGTTTAGGTGGAGATATGAATGATTGTATCTAACATTTCTAACCTTCTTTATACTTAGCTAGAACCACTAGCAAAGATATAGATACAATTCAATAACACGCTATATAATTGCTTTTCCTCAAACTCACCCAGGATAGGAACTTCATCATCATAATTACTTTAATCAAGCTGTAATTAACTATCTTAAAAAATTGATAGTTCTTCTGTCTGCCATTTCTGATTTCCTCCGAATATGGATGAAAATCCTTCACAAAGGGAAACTTACACTCATCGTTCATTCGACTTGGAGTAACATGAATTGATTACTAGTGTAGTTGTCCAACTGTTTTAATCCGTAATTGGTTATTTAAAGTGTTAGAACCTAGAATATTCCAACGAATTATAAAACCCAAATTTGAGCAATTTTATTATAACCTATATATATTTGGATAATCACAGGTAAATATTGCCTGAAAACGCTATATATGAACTAACGGGTGAAATTATATAATGATATTGGAATTGCCCAAAATTCATATTGGCCACTCTTACATTATAGCACAACGTGATTCACAGGCATAAGCATAACGGTCTAGAAGTAGTAGATGAGAACATTATGAAAATGAAGGTTTGCAATAAGTTGCCACCTGGTCATAGCTATCCCCACCTTTTTTATTGAAGCAAACAAGAATACGCGCATATATTTCATACAAGTGTTTGTCAACAAATGAAAAAGAGAAAAAATTTAAAAGAAAGGGTTACTACACATATATGAAGACAGAATATATGTTTAGTCTTCCATAACTAGTTATGATTGCTTTTTTCCCGGTTTGTCCTCTCCTTAGCTTTACAGTTTTGGACTATGCGTGTGTGGTGCATGTTATCCTTTTGCGGAGGTTAGCATGATGGAAGCTTTTGGTTTCACCGATTTCACATCAAAGGGGGTGCCCCACATGATTAAACATTCAAGAAAAGGTCAAGTAGGTTAATATGTGGAGGAAAGCAATGGAAGAGAAGATAAAAGCACAAGGGGTCGTTGGAGATGACAAATTATTATTAATTAGGTTGTCCTGGATCATACCTGTTCATGATCGGTCTCGACTAATTTTTATTTGGCATATGTTTAAGTTTTTTAATTTTTGAGAAAATAATTGATAACACTTGATTACATATCATTAAAGTTAGTCAGATAGGTTAATGTGTAGAGGAAAGCAATAGAAATGAAGATAAAAGCACAAGGCGTGAGACTGATTGTTTTGTTTGAGATAGGACCACTTTGAGAATGCCAGAAGAGAGCTGTGAAAGAGCACTGGTTTTCTATTAAGCCTATTGTACTGCATTTGCCCTACCAAGTACATCTCTCTAGCTTTCATCTCAGTCACATTATATTATATTATACGCATATATATACAAATACGTACACTTATATATTGATACATACATGGTTCTACTACAAGGAGAAAGAAAAATTCAGGTGGACAACTGTTAATCATGTTAGAGGAAAGAAATTGAAAACATCACATGCAGTTGGTTTGGACAACACATGCAGTTCTCTGATCTGCTAGATTCTTGCTCAGAAGGGAAATGGCCAGGTTAAACCTGCAAAGAAGTTGACACTTATTGTCATTACACAGTTGACATGAGTTTTGTTTTTTGTTTTTGGTGGGCATTAAAGTTCAAATACGGTGTAAAATGAGCTAGCTAGAGTTGCTGCATCGGTGGTGCTCAGGTGTATTGTTAAATGAGCTAGGATTCTCACAATTTTGTGGACATCATGTAGATAAAATCCAAGAAATTGGAAGAAGTTGTTAAGAGGATTTTTATATAATGAATAATAATTTCTCTAAAGATTTAGTCTTTTACTCAACAAAAAGACTTCATGTAACCAATCTCATTTAGTGAAATAAGACTGATGTTATTCAATTACAGTTAAATGAGTTAAAGCGGTTGCATTAATACTTCAATGGTGTCCATATGTAATGTTAAAAGAGCAGGATTTCACATTTCTCTTACTAGATGTACATTAAAAAAAATCATTAGAGGAAGTTGTTGAAAGGAATTGAATATTATATAGTGAATAATATCTTCAAAGATTTTATCTTTATAATATTATATAATTCATGTAATTGATCGATCTTACGTAGTAAAATAAAGAGATTAAACTTTTTGAGATGTAAAGATCATTGAAATGACCGTTACAACTTTTTACCACTTCAAAAAATCAAATTCTCGTATCATGCTTAAGAGATCCATCTTATGAGATGGACTTTGATGGTATGGTTGACATGAGAGTGTATTGTATGATCTTATCTCAATTAATTAATTAAGACTATGGTGTTTCGGAAGAACGAGTTAAATAGAATCATAATGCCAAGATATAAAAAGAAAAAAATAGATAAAGAATGACAACTACATGAGATAGCTATTTTTTATAATATTGTTGATAAAAAATAGAAATAAAATTAATAATGATTACCAATGAGATTCAAGTATTTTGGTAATAATGCATAAATCCGCTGAAGAATGAGTTTAAACGCACTTTATGGTATTATAGAGAGCAGTCTCAAGTGTCAACATCTTGATTTATGGATGTGGACCAATGTTCAGTGATTGAAGTAAATGAAGGGAACATTATTCATGTGAACGTCGTTAACTTACAACTACCAAATTCAGATACTATACTGTACTGCTTTTAATGTCAAACTCAAAACAACATACTAATGTGAATGAATTTTCTATCCCTCCGTGTCTCTTCCTCTCCCTCACATGATTGTTGTCAGCAACAGTGACAAGTAAATGAAATTAAAGTTACTACTACTTTGGGAAGTCTGTAAAAATTTTCATAGAAAAAACTACATAAGAGGAACTCGTCTGAGAATTAGTATAATTAATTTTGATATTTTAATTAGGGGTTGCCTAATTTACTTCAAAT
This sequence comes from Glycine max, assembly GCF_000004515.6. NCBI lineage: Eukaryota > Viridiplantae > Streptophyta > Magnoliopsida > Fabales > Fabaceae > Glycine > Glycine max. The sequence continues at coordinate 19,508,853 of NC_038245.2, read as the reverse complement.
AAAAATGAGGTAAAATAATTCCATCACACCTGGTTGGTACAATACTTTTTACGTACTTTAGATGAATGGTTGCAGGTATTAATTGTACCAATCAACTTTGATCAATATAATTATTTTATTTTATTTTTACTTAGGATAAATTAGAAATTTTCTTTTAATTAATTAAAAATTTACTTCTCATTGTATGTTGCTTTTAAATATCAAATCATAACATTAATGGAAGACAAAGATATAATTAATGATTTGTAGCTTGTCCGACCCACTTCTTTTCATATTGTAATCATGTGTAAAATTATGTATCGGGAACCACGAATCTGTATTGATGGACTTTGGAGATGATCAACCACTCGTTATCTATCACTACGAATCAATTAAGATCCAGAGAAAATGATAAGATGATAGGAACATCTGTGGAAGATTAACAAATGGTGGTCAACCAGACAATACAAAAGAGTGACGATATTTATTTTTTATTTTTAACCTAACAAACCAAAATTTCCTACACAAATTTGTTAATTGCAATAGGGGAAATACATTTGAGCAACATAACATGTCCCTCATGCTTTATTTCTTGTTTGTCATAATTTTTTAAGATCAAAATAGTTTTGATATACGGTTGTAAATAACCTTAATTTTCATGCCGTTATTTTTCTTACTCAAAATAATTATTCGCTCTGCAGCATATATATACTTGCAACCACATGAAGGTCGTAAATTGAATGCTATTCTTTGTGGTCCATATATTTAATTTACTATTTTCCCAAAGAATACTTTTTGTGTTTCATAGTGCAAAGAGAATTAAGATTTATTTATGTAAAATAATGATGATGAGATTAAATAAAAACAAAAGAAACCATGAATATCACGCAGATAGCCCCCACAATGCTAATTCAACACTTGAAAAGATGCCCCATTTGTGGTCCAATCCCTCTAGTTTCAGAAAACAATGATATCATACCCATCAAGCTTTTAAGTTGAGGAATTCAAAGAACTATCCGTTTGTTTGACAGTTAAGGGTCTTGCTTGTAGAAAAAGCCCACAATCGATCATGGTCATTATGTTAGGTCCATGCATATATGTTGTTACCTTGTTTTTGTGCTTGATCGTGCTATCTATCTATAGCTTTTATCCTCCAAGTCCCGAAATGGTGGGTTCACATGTTTTCTCTGCCACTCGCATCAGTTTTCTATCATCCACATCCTTGCTTTCTGTTTTCTTCTTATACAATATCCATTCCTTTTATTTATTTGTTTGTTTATTTTTTAATTTCCAAAGTCCAATTTTTTATTTTGTTTATAACCAAAGAATACAAACCAAATGTACATCACCTCGGATTGAAGTTAAAATATTATTTTTAAAAGAAAAGATCAGATCTCAATCAGAGAGTATTTCTAGATTGTAACATAATTTTTTCAATAAACAATGATAGAAAAAAAAACGCAAGAAAATATAATATTTTTTTATAAATTACAATTCGCTCATACTTAAACTAATTTATAGAAATTCTTTGATTTAATTTCTTCAAAATCTAATTTTAATTAACTTTTGCATAAGTTAATTTCTTACTAAAAATATCCAACACTGACCGAGGTATACAGTACAGTTTCTAGCAGATTATACACGAGTTAATTTGGAACAAAATTCGGCAGAACAATTTCTGGTGCACCAATCCACCGAAAACACATTACGGATGACAATAATAAGGATATTTAGTACTCAAACCCTTAATTAATAGGTATCTATAAATCTATTTGTCCATACCCAAACCCATTAGTCACATTTTATTTCATTTGAATATAGTTTTTGTTGGAATTTTGTGACTCCAACAGCATGTGGTTGAAGGAGTCAAATCAGTTAAATAAAGACATGTTCCTATGCTATATTTTAGGAGGATTTTATGCATGGTTTAGTTAATTAGCTTAGCAAATTTTTCTCAAGTTTGTTTACATTTCTGTTTTTAATTTGTAGTGTAAATATTTGTTGTTTATGCTCAATAAAATTATGAGTTCCCTTTCATCTTCTTGTCTCTTATACTTTAAATCCTACAAATTGGTATCAGAGCAATAAAGTATCTTACGAGATCTGTGATATAACCCACAAACACCTACAACCACCAAGTAGCCACCACACATAAGATGGAATCTGAAACCTCCTTTACTACCATTTCTGTACCCGTATTTGATGGACTAAACTATCAAATATAGGCTGTCAAAATGGAAGCATATCTTGATGCTAACGATGTATGGGAAACAGTAGAAGAGGACTACGAAGTTCCTCCTTTGCCAAATAATCCCACTGTTGCCCAAATGAAAAGTCACAAAGAAAGGAGGCTTCGAAAGTCCAAAGCTAAATCAATTTTGTTCACAGCTGTATCTCCAGTCATTTTCAACAGAATAATGATGATGAAAACAACACACAAAATCTGGAATTTTTTGAAGGAAGAGTATGAAGGCAGTGAGAAAATCAAAGGAATGCAAGCTTTGAATCTGATTCGAGAACTTGAGATGCAGAGGATGAAAGATTCGGAGACAATCAAAGATTATGCGGACAAGCTTCTTGGCATTGCAAACAAAATACGTCTTCTTGGCACTGAAATTCCTGACTCTTGAATTGTTCAAAAAATACTTGTAACAATTCCAGAAAAATATGAAGCCACATTGACTTCCTTGGAGAACTCAAAAGATCTTTCTACTATCACCTTGGCAGAGCTTTTGACCGCACTTCAGGCTCCGGAACAAAGAAGACTCATGAGACAAGAAGGTACTACTGAAGGGGCTTTGGTAGCTAAATCACTTGAAAAAAAAAGAAGGGCAAGTCAGGAAGTTTCAACCACAAAAATGGTAGCAAATCCTCTCATGATTTTCCATCATGTCCTTTTTGTAAAAAAAAACAATCATCCACAGACGAAGTGTTGGTGGAGGCCAAATGTGAAAGGCCATAAATGTGGACAATTAGGGCATGTGGAGAAAATCTGCAAGTCATCACAAAAACAAGAGAATGTACAAGCTGTTGTTGAAGAGGTGGATGAAGAATAACTTTTTGTTGTTTCTTGCTTTGCTACCGCAAGATCAACAGAAAGTTGGCTAATTGACAGTGGGTGCACGAACCACATGACTTACGATCAAGAATTATTCAAAGATCTTGATGCAACCTACAACACAAATGTCAGAATTGGAAACGGAGAAAAAATAGCAGTGAAGGGCAAAGGAACCATCATGATCGAGGGTTGCACAGGTCTGAAATTAATTCCTGATGTTCTATACGTTCCTGAAATTAACCAAAACTTGTTAAGTGTCGGCCAACTTCTAGAGAAAGGCTATAAAGTTCTATTTGAAGATAAAAGTTGCATGAATAAAGATTCAGATAATAAAGAATTATTCAGAGTTCAAATGAAAGGCAAAAGCTTTGCCTTGAATTTGATTGATGAAGAGTAGCTTGTTGTTCACAAGGTTATAGACAACACGCTGGTTTGGCATAAAAGGATGGGTCATTTTCATCAAGGCGCTTTGCTCTATTTGAGGAAGAATGATCTTGTACAAGGGTTGCCTGAATTTGAAGACAAATCACCCGTATGTGTTGCTTGTCAATATGGAAAACAAACGAGGTTGTCTTTTCCAAAAGGCAAATCTTGGAGAGCAACAAGCAAGCTACAGTTAGTACATACGGATGTCGAAGGACCACAGAAAACCCCATCTCTGAATGGTAGTAAGTACTATATTGCTTTTATTGATGATTTTTCAAGAATGTGTTGGATTTATTTCATGAAAAACAAAACTGAGGTTGCCAGCATATTTTACAAGTTTAAAGCATGGGTTGAAAATCAAAATGAAAGAAAAATGCAGATATTAAGATCTGATAATGGTACAGAATATACTTATGATAAGTTCAGCAAGTTTTGTGAAGATGCGGGGATAGAACATCAATTGACAACACCGTATACCCCACAGCAAAATGGGGTTGTGGAGCGCAAAAAACAGAACGATCTTGGAAATGGCAAGATGTTTACTTCATGACAAAGATCTTCCAAAAAAATTCTGGGCAGAGGCTGCAAGCACTTCTGTTTTTTTGCTAAACAGATTGCCAACAAAAGCTCTTTCAAAATCGACCCCATTTGAAGCTTGGTATGGTTTCAAACCAAAATTGATGAACTTGAAAGTCTTTGGCTGCTTGTGTTTCTCTTATATTCCACAGGTTAAGAGAGACAAACTTGATAAAAAGGCGGAAGCGGGAATCTTTGTAGGCTATAGCTCAACATCAAAAGCCTATAGAATATTCTTGCCTCAAAGTAATAAAGTTATTGTTAGCAGAGATGTGCTATTCTTTGAAGAAGAAAAATGGAGCAAGGAAAGTGAGAAGCTTCAAGTTCAGGAGGAGAGCGAAGAAGATGTGGATGACCAGCCAGTTAGAGGAACTAGATCTCTCTCTGATATTTATCAAAGATGTAATGTTGCTGTAATGGAGCCTGTAGACTACAATGAAGCTGCAACTGATTCGAAGTGGGTAAGTGCAATGAAGGAGGAGCTTGATATGATTGAAAAAATCAAACATGGGAGCTCACGGAGAAACCTAAAGATAAAAATGTCATTGGAGTGAAATGGGTTTATAGAACCAAGCTTAATGCTGATGGTTCTATAAACAAACATAAGGCGAGGCTTGTTGTGAAAGGATATGCGCAGATGTTCGGGGTAGACTTCTCAGAAACTTTTTCTCCGGTTGCCAGGTTGGATACCATAAGGTTGTTGTTAGCTCTTGCTGCACAAAAAGGTTGGATTATACATCACATGGATGTTAAATCAGCCTTTTTGAATGGGCACTTGGAAGAAGAAATTTTTGTAGAGCAGCCTGAAGGATTTGTAGTTCATGGACAAGAGGAGAAAGTCTATCGGCTGAAAAAGGCCTTGTATGGCTTAAAGCAGGCCCCAAGGTCTTGGTATGGCAGAATTGATGCACATTTGATAAGCTTAGGCTTTGAAAAATGTCTAAGTGAGTTTACCTTGTATGTCAAGAAGACGGATGTTGGAATAGTCATTGTTTCCTTGTATGTTGATGACTTACTTATGACAGGAAGTTCAAAGGAGCTGATTGAAGAGTTTAAAGGAGGAATGAAAGAAGCCTTTGAAATGACTGATCTTGGAAAAATGTCATTTTTCCTAGGTATGCAGGTGCAACAAGATAGAGGTGAAGTCTTTGTAAATCAAGAAAAATATGCAAAGGAAATTCTTAGAAAGTTCAAGATGGAGGAATACAAGCCAATTTCAACGCCAATGAATCAAAAGGAGAAATTCAGCAATGAAGACGGAGCTGAAAAGGTTGATGAAAAACTGTACAGAAGCTTAATAGGATGTCTGATGTATTTGATTGCAACCAGGCCAGACATTACCTATGCAGTAAGTAAGCTTACTGTCACGATATATGCACTGTGCTAGTGAGATTCATTTTAAGGCAGCTAAAAGAATCCTGAGATATATCAAGGGTACTATTGGTTATGGAGTGAAGTTTCAACCAGTAAAAGATTTCAGTCTTTATGGATATTCAGATAGTGATTGGGCTGGGAGTAATGATGACATGAAAAGCACTTCAGGCTACTGTTTCACATTTGGTTCTGGAGTTTTTTCATTGCGTTCAAAGAAGCAAGATGTCATAGCACAATCTACCGTTGAAGCCGAATATGTAGCAGCTGTTGCAGCTGCAAATCAAGCAATTTGGCTTAGAAAACTTATGGCTGATCTACACATGGAGCAAAAGGAGAGTACACAGGTTCTTGTTGATAATCAAGCTGCAATTTCAATTTCTAAGAACCCTGTGTTTCATGGGAAAACAAAACATTTTAAGATAAAGTTGTATTTCCTAAGGGAGGTGCAAAAGCAAGGTGACGTGCAGCTGCTATATTGCAAAACTGAAAATCAACTTGCTGATTTTTTAACAAAATCACTTCCTCAAGCAAGATTTGAGTATCTTCGACAAAAACTTGGTGTATGCTACCATTGAGTCAAGGAGGAGATTGTTGGGATTTTGTGACTCCAACAACATGTGGTTGAAGGAGTCAAACCAGTTAAATAAAGACATGTTCCAATGCTATATTTTAGGAGGATTTTATGCATGGTTTAGTTAATTAGCTTTGCAGATATCTCTCAAGTTTGTTTACATTTCTGTTTTTAATTTGTAGTATAAATATTTGTTGTTTATGCTCAATAAAATTATCAGTTCCCTTTCCTCTTCTTGTCTCTTATACTTTAAATCCTACAGTTTTTATATTGTATCTGTTTTCTTTGGTGAATATTGTTTGATAAAATAATAAATAAGAATTCTAATATTATAATGTTAACATTAAAAATCAATAACAAGAACATTAATTTAAAAATAAACAAGTAACTCAATTGAAAAAATATATATATTCAAAGATAATCCAATTCCTATTTAAAAAATATTACAAATAGAATTAATTAACAAGATAAAAGAAATACAAAATAAAATAAATATATTTTGTGTGTATGGATGGAGTTGAACACTGAAATTTTATTCTTGTAAACTGAATAAAGATGATAAATTGTTATTTGATTGTGTTTGAGTCTCAATTTTTGTTATGTTTTGACATATTTTGGTCATTGTTGGCAAAACTAAGATTTTTATAAAGTGTTTAAAAGTTGGTCAAAGCCAAGAAAATGGGGGGAAAACACAAAAAGAGATTGAAAAATACTACTTTGATGAAAAGCACAACCAAGCTCTTTGGGAGAACTGTCGTGCTCATTCCAGCAACCCATTCTCAATTCAGAAAGGTCATTCTCTGATTTTCACAAAAAAAAAAAAAACTCAAATTTCCAAGAACGATTGTGCTGCCCCAAAATTTGAATGTTGAAGTTGTTTGCTCCATGAGAACCGTTGTGCTCCCCAACAACATGACCATGATCCTCCCCATGTTTGTTATGATTTTTTTTTATAAAAATGGAAATTGGGTAAGGGTTTTGTTGGATCATTTTGTCTTGTTCCAAATTAGAAAATGAAGAATGAGTTAGTGACTGAGGGTGATCTTCATTTAGTAGGACAGAACATAGAGATCATCAAGGGGACTCTTTCTTGTAAAGTTTGCTTATTTGCTTGTATGTGTCCATGGCTGGCTAATACCCACAAAATATCATTTTTAACAAAAAAAAAAAAAGGTTCTACAATTCCTTCATTAGCCGCAAGACCATTTCTTCATGGACCCACCACCTCCATTTTGAGAAGGTTCTACGTTTTTGGTTTCTTTGCTTTCCATATTTCATTTTTTCTAGGCTTAGTTTCTTTCAATACTTTTTCCCTTCCTGACTACTTTTGTTTTTCATCTCTGCTTTGATGATGCACTAGGCACACTATAACTCTTGAGTGTTGGGAAGGGGTTCATGTTATGTCATTTCACCCACAACTTGATGATATTGTAGAATTTATGCTTATGACTTCAGTGTGATTTTATGTTCTTGACATTGCTTTAATTCTCTGTTAATTTGTAGGAATTCATTTTTATAGAGCCCTTTAAAAAATGTAAAATAAAAATAACATTTTTTTTAACCCACAGCTTCACGATGAGACCTCTTCATAGAGGCAAAACATGAGCTTAACATTCTTGGATGATCAATTTCCCTTGAGCTTAGCCACTTAAATGAATTTTGAGCTTGATATTGATGTTATGTTTGATGTTTTGTCCAGTTGAGTCATTATAAATTTGGTTTATTTTGAAATACATATCCAGTGATTTTCTTTTGTGCATTGAACTGATTGAGACAATTTTTAGGCTTTCTTATTAAACCTATAAATTCTACTGAAATAAATCCCTTAGTTGCCCCTTTTGAGCCAATTTGAAATTTTCTTTGAGACCCTGTTGTGCTGAATGTTTGATACTACTTTGCTTGGTGACTTGAAAGATAAGGGAGCAATTAAATGCTAGTATATGGTTAAAGAAATAAATTATCCCATGATGTTTCTTCTTCTGTGATGAAATAAAAGCGAGGCAGTCAAGAAGCCATCCAAAAATTAAAAGAAATAGAAAAATAAAAAAAAAAAGAAAATGAAAAGTTGTTGTATAAGTAGTAAAATAAGAAAGTTTTCAAAAGAATATGTTTTTGGATGTGATCCATAGTAGAGGAAATTTGCTCCCCCATGTGTAGTAAGTCACTCAGTACAAGTTAATGTCTAGACCCATTTGTTATCCTACTACATCTTGTGATGCCTCACTATTGTGAATGCTATAATTTTTTATAGGTTGAGTTGATTGATAAATAAATTAGGTGTGTGCTTCTTGAGTAGTGATCTGAGTGGCTTTCCTTTGTCCTATGAAAGATTGAGAATGGTAAGATGAGTGATCTCCTACTCATTGTGGAACTTAACATTTGGATGAAAATTAAAAGCCTAATGGAAATATGTGGAGTTGCATCATGTGTCTGTGGTTATTTGTTCATTCTTGTTTCTTTACCTTATATATGCTCTTAATAAATTGACGAGTTCTCTAAAACGGTTTCTTGATTCCATGGGAAACTATTCTTGTCTTTAATCTAGAATAATCACTTGAGGACAAACAATGCTCAAGTGTGGGGTGGTTTGGTAAACTGTTATTTGACTGTGTTTGAGCCCTAGTTTTTGTTATATTTTGACATATTTTAATCATAATTTGTTGGCAAGACTCATGAATTTTATAAAGTGTTTAACAGTTGTCGAAATGCAGGAAAATGTGAAAAAAAACATAAAGAGATTGAAAAATAGTACTCTAATGAAGAACACAACCATGCTCTTTGGGAGAACGATCATGCTCATCCTAGCACACCCATGCTAAAGTATGAAAGCTCATTGGTTTTGGCAAAATAAAAAACAACATCAGATTTCTAAGAACGATTGTGCTGCTTGGAGAATGATCGTGTTGCCCTAAAATTTGAATGTTGAAGTTGCTCACTCTATGCGAACAACTATGCTCCTCTCCGCATTTGTTATGAGTTTATTTTATAAAAGGGAAAATTGGGTGAGGGTTTTTCTTTTTATCTTTTTGTCTTGTTCAAAATTAGAAAACGAAGAGTTATTGACTGAGGGTGAGCTTCATTGGGTAGGACAGAATATAGAGATCTTCACGTGAACTCTTTCTTGTAAAGTTTTCATTCCTATATTTATCTTTATGTCTCTGGAGTTGATTATTTGCGTGTCTGTGCCCATGACTGGCTAATTTTCTCCTTTTCTAGGGTTATGATGTAATATGCTTGTGAACCTCCAATTTCTATTCTTTTTGTTGATTAGTCAATTAATTTGTTGTATTGCTTTTAATTTCATTTTAGACTTTGTTCAACCTATTATTTTAATTTGTTATGTATTAGTGACCATCTTCGTGTAATCGGTAGAGTTGTAGAACAAATGAATTCACCAAGTAGTGAATGATCAAACATATTTGTGAATGTTTAACAGATTGATAACCTTTAATCTTTCTCCTTACGTTTATGATATTCCCCAATTTTAAGCTTAATTGACCAAATAAGAATTGAATTAAGGGAAAGGTTGTTAATAATGTTTAACCAATACCTATTAACAAATTTCTAGAGAAGTCGGTGATTTGAAATCAGTAAAGGAATCCATTGGCATAATAATTTAGGAAAACAGTTGAATGATTGGAATTATAACCCCAGGCTTTCTTATACATTAATCTCATTTTGTGTTTATGGCTTGTTGTTTGAATTACAAATCAAAGAAAAAACATCTAATTGTTTAGTTTTATGCAAATTGAATTATTTAGGAACACAGCTAGTCTCTAGGATACAATATCCATACTTTTAAAGTTCAAAATACCATTGCATAGGGTATACTTGTCCTTGTGTAACCTTTTTTTTGCATTAAAAGGCTAATTAGAATATTGAACATATCAATTATTTTGTGTAAGTTTATTTGGAGGGTATCAACACATTGATTGATGCATTATGGTGGCCGCGAGCCAAGTTGGTTTGAGTTTAGGAGATATTTTGATCCAAGACAACCAATTTAATTGGTTAGAATTGGTTCGATTTTAAAAAAAATTACAACCTGAACCAAACCAACCCGATCACATTTGGGTTTGTTTGAATCGGGTAATTGGATCACCTAATAAAATAATAAAAATAGAAAATAATAAATAATAAATTCTTAAAAAGTGAAGAAAAACTAATGGATGATATTAAAAGAGGAAGTTACAAAATTACACAACATAAGAATTATAGAATAATAAAATTACACAACATAAAAAACCATCTTTTTTCTAAACTAGTATGAATTTTGGTTGGTTTGGATTTTACATGCTTAAATTTGATACCAAAACGTATGTCATCGCATTCATAATTATAAAATCTAAATTGATCCGATGATCCAAACTAACGTGAATTTTTCTTTGGTTTGGTTTGGATTCATTGAGTCATTGGATCGAGTTGGATATGTGACTACCCCAATCATATAATGAAATTTAACATATGCTTGTGTGTTGATTAATTGTAGAGAAGTTAAATCACACTAGTAAGTAATTCTTGTTATAAAGGATAATATTTTATTATCAGTGAGACATCATTATATCTTTGTTAAGTTACAAATGTTGTATTAGGTCCTTCTTGGAATGCAATACCATAAATGAACAAGATTTTTCTACAAATATACATTGATTTTCAAAGATAGTCATCCTTATTTTTAGCATGTCAATATACTATATTTGTTTTGAAATGATTATAGGATGTTAGTGAAGAGAACCAAGACTTAAAGCTGGTCATATGGTCCTTTTTCAAAAGTTAACTATCAATATAAATTCATTGTCAACGGTTACAAATTTCACAGCTAAATAGGGAGTAGAGGTAAGGAAACTATAGATAGTGGAATCTTTGTTAAAGGTGTATAAAAAATATGTGATTTTTTTTGTAAATCAAATTAATGTTATATATTTATGGGAGATAAAAAGTGTTATTGTTTTACTGTCATTGGTTTAATTCATCTATGAGGGGCACAAAATCTCACTCATAATATAATATTCATAATGGGAAAAAATGTAAGACAAGTGTGTTATGTCCCACACCTTGATTTAAGAATAAACAAATGCAATAGATATGTAACAATCAAAATCAAACCTAGGATTTATGTTGAAATTGATGATATTGACAATGAAAAACCTTTTCAAGTAGATGAAACAACACATGTTGATAAAAGTGTTGGAGTTGAAGTCATAACTACAATATGTGATTCCACACAAAGAGTGGATCTTTCTAATCTTCCTATCTTAAATGAAAATATGGATGAATATTTTGAAGGAGATTCTAGTAAAAATCTAGATGAATTGGATGTTGAAGATGAGAAATATGATTTTAATGATGATAACAATGATAAATAAATTTCATATTGTAGTATGATTCTATGCTTTGTGTATAATAATCATCTTATAGTTTACATATATTTTATCACATGTTCACCTCAAACTTCTTACAACTTTATCTTAAATAATTTTTCATTAGATAAACATGGATAGGAGGTTAGTGCTTCCATGCAACAATGATAAAGGGAAGGGTAAGGTTGCAGCAAGCAATGTAGGGAAAAAGGCTCCATGCACACACAATTTCAAATGTGCATATTGTCCCTTTCATTTACATAGGTTTTGGCATCATATGTTGAGGTTCATCATCCTCAATACCTAAATAAGAATTACCATTTAACCATGCTTTTAGCTACAACATCACCTTCACCTACACTAGACACAAGGTGTTGAGCTATTCCCCAAATGTTATCGTCATCACCACTGCATCATGACATCTTATCACCCTCACTTTCATTAGAAGAATGATTAGCACTCGATAAAGGATCAAAATTAATAAAAGATTCAAATTGCTAAAATGTTCAGCTTATAATATTACTTGGCTACTTGCTAGTATATATGTAAGAATTGTTACATTATTTTTATTATTATTTTAGTGAATTGAATAATTTGATATTATTAACTATATTTGATCATTAATCAGGTTTACACCATGCAATAATGTGTCTTAGTCCATTACAACAATTAATTATATGGTCCTAATTTTTAAAATCATACATATTAGGGATGATGTTCTCAAATGAGATGCTAGAAAATTAGTTCAATACCTTCTAGGTAAATTCAATATATTTATATTATTTTTTATTTAATTTTTAACTGCTAAATTAAAATGGTAAAAAACACACAAAAAGATTAGTTGAATCGGGTGTATGTGTGTCTTATAAAACTCTTTTGCAAAACATACTTTTAAACAAAATATACACTTGTCTAATGAAAAACGGGTGAGGAAAATGAAAAGAGAGAAGGCACAAAATGTTTATATTGATTCGTTCAACCTAAGCTACAAGTTCCTCGAAGGTGTTACAGTTTGGGGTGGGAATAGGCCAGACTGGCCTACAGGGGCCTACGACCTGGTCTACATAAAGCCAGGTCTGAACTGACCTATTTAATTAAAAGGTTAGGCTCAGACTTTTTTAAAAGCCTATTAAATTAAATAGACCAGGCTTAGGCTTATTAAAAAGCCTTATAAGCCTGATAGGCCGGCCTATATATATATATATATATATATATATATACTTATATTATTTTTTGGGTACAATTAATTTTTTTTAAACTATCAGACTTTGATTACACATTACTGTTCCATAACTTCTATTCCTATAATCAGGTAAGACTTTAATTACAATTTAGGTGTGAGTAATATGCCCCTTTATATTTCTCATTAAGAGCAAAGGGATATTAAAGATTTAATGTAAAGAAGACTTTTAAAAAGACTATCAGGCCAGACTAGGCTTTTAAAAAGACCAGACCGAGCAAAAATAAAAGCCTTTGATAGGCTATAGGCCAGGCTCAAGCCTCAAAAATTCATCTTAGGCTAGGCTCAGGCCTTTCAAAGCCTGGTCTGGCCTAACCTATTCCCACCCATAGTTACAGTAACTACACAATGATCACAACAACTATTCTTTGAACCACTTATGGCTTCACAACCATAATCTTATACACAAGATAACAAATACAAGAAGAAAAAAATTTCTCGAATATAAGAAAATTTTAACTAACTTTACCTTATTTAATGTTACTATATCTAAAATACCCTTCAATTAATTGAGGTGTTAATTTGAGTGACTCTTTATTATCCTTGAAATCAAGTTCCAATGAAAGGCAAGTTGGGAAAAATTACTTTTTAATTGAAATTGATGCAATTAAATGTGCTTAACTAACTTTCTTAGTTAGTGTGTCATGTTTTTTCTTCTTCTTATATTTGAGACCAAATGAAGTATTATATAACACTCCTTCAATTCCTATATATAAGACCTAATTACTTAATTCGTCAAGATTGAATAAAATGATTAGTTTAGTTAATAGTAATAAATTTGCCTTAAATTTGTAACTTTTTCCAAAATTATCTTTGTCGTTAATATTTCTCTCTCTTCTAATGATTTGTAAATACATTCTCTTTCTTCTTTTATTGAGGATTATTTTTATTATAACAATAATTAATGCAAGAAACATTATAGATTGGATCTTATAAAAATGAATAAACACCATTCCAAACTTGGGTCTTATAAATAGGAACAGAGGGAGTACTAAGTCTCTCCAGGCTTTCACAAAAAGAAAAGGTTGAAGGTTACAGACCAAATATGCTTACAATGAGAATATATGAATGTTAAACACATTTACAATGTAACTTTACAATGTAAAAAATAAACTATTTAAGCTAGTGAAGTAGTCATCCAAGAATTTAAAGCTTAGAGTTCAAAGAAAAAGTTCATTTAGAAAGTCAAATAGATCTTCTAACTTCGAGTCTCCCTTTTATATATGGATCTCTTCATGAAATATTTGTTGCAAGAGAGAGAGTTTCTCAAATACACTACAACAAAAAAGGATTCCTTGAGTGTTATTTAAGGTCTTTCATGAAAGCTTTTAATTGTCATGGAATCCACCATCGTAGAATGCTCACGCTTTCCATGATGGTTTAAAAACTATCATAGAACATGCCTTTCTATGATGATTATTTAAAATCGATGTGAAATTTGTTACGTTTTTACAAAAGAAGACTCATTTACATCTATTTTTATGACGGTTTTTTTGGAAAACTAATTTTGAAAGTGTATCTTCTATGACTGTCATATATATATATATATATATATATATATATATATATATATATATACACACCATAATAAAAAAGTATATAGTGGCTGAAAACCCTATCTTAAAATACAATTGTTTCATACATATGAAGACCGTAAGCCCTAAGCTGTCAGAAAGGTTCCACTGCAATATGGTTTGTTGCAAACTGAATCTCAATCTTAACTCTTGAAGACTTGAAGGGTAGAACATCACCCATGATTCTGTAAGAAATATTTTAGAAGATTAATAAAAGAAATTTCCAAAATGAAAGTAACATAGAACTAAGCAAGAAAAAATAGGGGAATAAAAAGAAAGGGAAAAATCTTTGTAGCCTCACTTAAGCCATTAACAAGCAAGTAGAATATATATTTTCATTTTTCCCAACCTACAGTAATTCTAATTATAGTTGCTATACACCATATATGAAAATATGTTTATAAAGTAGAATGATGATAATAGACATCACTTGAAATAATTGCCAAACAAATTTTATGAAAGTTCACCTTCAAGATTGACACCACTTCAAATAATTGCAGTATTTCCTTAATTGCACAAACATTTTGGTGTGTTTTATCATGATCTATAGAAGGGTTAAGCTTTGATGTGTACTCTCCAACTTATAACCAGAAAAGGCTCTCATTTCTTAGCTTCACTAAACAACCCACTCAAGCCTTCAACAACAATTAGAAATGAGAAATGGGAAATGCATATTGAATTCATTTGTTTGGTTGTCATTCACCAAAATTGACACGACTACTATAGATAAACATTCATGAATCCAAGACCTACACTTTAATGAAAACCCTATCCTCATCATCATGTAGTCTAAAAACTCCCAACACACTAACTCATATGTCCTTTTAAAGTCCACTTTAAAAAAAAGTACCTCTTTATTATCATATTTAGATTTATCTACCAAATCATTTGTAATAAGCACACCATCAAGGATTTGGTATTCTCTTACAAAAGTTGTTTGAAAATCAAATATGACTTTTGAAACCACTCGTCTCAACCTATTAGTTAATAACATAGCCAACAACTTATACAAACACACCAATAAAGCACTACTAGAAAATAGGTTTTTTACATAAGTTATTAAGGACTTCAACATCAGTTATTAACCGATGTTGAAACTGTTGACATTAAAAGTATCAACGTTAACATTGGTTTTTTAAAAACCAACACTGGTTTTAGAAAAACCGATGTTGTTTTTTGGATTTTATTAATATCCTATCTATTTTTTTTATTACCAACCTATAATTATTCATATCACAACTTATCATTCAAAGTTGTAAAATACTCATAAAATAAGCCACACACCAAGAGTTATAAACAAAATATACCATGCACCAAAAGTACTTATAACATTTATGAACAAAATATGCCACAAATGTGTTCAGGATGTTCAAATTCCCACAAAATATACCACCAAGACTTATAAACAAAAATTTACAGATTGATAATAGTATAATGTAATGTACTTTAATTACAAAAAAAAATCCAAAATAAAACAAAGTTAGAAGTTGCATCTGAGAACTCAAATATAATTTGAGTTCCAGTTTGCAAATTTTATGATTGTGCAAAAGTCCTCCATCTATTTCCAATTTTACAGTCTTCCTCCAATGATTATAAATAGTCTTGCACTCCGTAATCCCTACCGAATTTAGATGGGTGAATCCTGTAGCTTTCATAAATGAGTACATGGTACTCAACACATCCTAAAATTAACATTAAGTTCATATTAGATATGAAGATGATTTTAAAATTTGCAGAGAAAGGAGTACTTAATTACTCACCAAACTGCTACAAGTCACTTTGTGCTCGCTCAGTAGGACTTTAAAAGTGACTGAGTTAGGAACTTGGTGGTACAAGGAGTGTCATTTAGGATAAGCTTTTGGTTTAGAGCTCCTTTTGAGATGGTGAGGAAGAAAACACTCTGTCCAAAATGGGTCATGGTCACTAGATGATTTCTAGTGAGTCCATAGAAATATTTGAGTTCTACCCATCCAACCAGTAGAGTTGGGTTCACCAGATCTTGGTTGTATGTAATAGAGTGCATGTTGTCATTACTTTGTAACAGATGCCAAGTGTGTTCTAGTTCATCCTTCGATCTTACAACAAAGGACCAACTGATTTCACCATAAAGCTACATTTAACAATCAAACTAATATAAGCAAATGTGTTATATCATGTCATGTTTATTTGAGACTAATCTTGAAATTTTTAACATGATCCATAATATGAACTGTGTTGAACATTTCCTCTGGTTTTTTGTTAAATCTTCATAATTGTCCTAACCATTTCCTTCTAGTTATGTTGATATTCATTCATTGTTTCTAAACTCCAATTACAATATTAAAGTTACTATTAAAAATAAATATGCATGCCATCTACTAGTAGTAAATCAAGACATATGAGTTTGGTCGAGTACATGCCACGGAGTTGAAAGACACAATGCATATACCCATTTTTTAAAACCAAGAATGATATTCCTATTTTGAAAAAAAATTGGGGGCCTAAGGCTGTGGCAGAATTTTACACCAGCACAAAGTTCAATTAACAAGCATCTTCATGTTAGTAATACGCACAAAGTCCCATTATCAATATTTGTATATCTAGAAAATAACACATGTTTTCAGCAACATACACAAAAACATGCATTTTCATGTTAGTAATACACACATTAACAAGAAGCAATACGCACATCAAAATGAGAACTAGAAATCATCAAAACCAAGAACGAGCCCTAGCTTCTCACTTACCATCACCATCAAAACCAAACACAGAAACAAGCATTTATAGAAGACTAACCTTTCGTGACCGAGAATGAAAGTGAGTAGAGCTGTGAGGGAGAGCGAGAACGAGAGTCAGAGATGATAGGGAGAGCGAGAGAGAACAATGTCGCCGCATCACCGCAGAGAGTGCGTGAGAATGAAACTAAGAATGAAAGCGTGAGAGATGAGCGAGAATGAGAGTGCGAAAGATGAGTGATGTGAGAACAAGAGCACGAAAGTGAGAGATGGTTCAGAATGAGCACGAGAAGAGGAAGAAACAAATTTAATTTAGCTAACACAACATAGGTTTTCCAAAAAATCAACATTAACATATTTTTGTTACGTCATTTTTTTTAAAAAATCAATGTTAACTCGAGTTTGTTAACATCAGTTTTGAAAGATCAATGTTAATGAACTCATGTTAACATCAATTTTTAAAAAACCGATGTTAACAAACTTATGTTAACATTGGTTTTTTCAAAAACCAACATTAACGAACTAGCGTTATTTATGAATATGCCATCATGTTTTTTGTTAACATAAGTTTTTTTTTAAAAAAAAATCAATGTTAACATAGTGATGTTATATCCATTCTTTCTATTATTGAAGAGTTATTAGTCAAAACTCCCCCACTTCTTGCGAAAAAAATTTTTTGGCATTAGAAAAGACCTATTTTACCATTTCACATTCTTTCCATTTTCATGAACTTCCTCCAAGAAAGCCACAAGAGTGGATCCTATGGTGTCACAAAATTCCTTAAGAAAGGAAAAAAGTTTTCCATCAAGTCCTGGGCTATTTGAACTCTCACAACTCCATAATGTCACCTTAATCTCTTCTTTAGAAAAGGATCCACCAAAAAACTTAAAATCACAACATCTTTTGATAACTGAGCAAGCTACATAGTTCCTAACCTCGATCTGCATTGATTCGAACCACTAAAAATGCTCCTTATTTAGTCTTCACTACTACATAAAAGGGCTTTAACATTGATTCCAGAGAAGTTTCCACATTGATTCTAGAACCGATGTTGAAATGGCCATCATTGAAAGTAGGCATTTTCAACATCGGTTTTAAAAAATCGACGTTGAAAATCATTGTTTATATCGATTCTAGCTGAAAATGATGTAGAAATATGACCAAAATTGTGTATTTTGAAACACTTTCTACATCGGTTCTAAAAAAATGATGTTGAAAGTTGTATACAGCATCAATTTTTGGCAAAATTGATATTGAATGTGTTTACCACATCAGTTTTGGCCAATATCGATGTAAAAAGTATCTTTGCAACATCGGTTTTGGCCATAATCAATGTTGTAAAAATACTTTTTAGATCGGTTTTAAACCAACCGATGTTTTTTGCAAAAAATTTAATAATAATTAACAATTAATTTTATCGCTAAAATGACTTATTTCACCATTGCTCATTTTAGTTGACTCAAATCCGAAAAATAAAAGTATTTACAACCTAATAACAAAATTATAAAGAAATTCTATAGCATCTAGCAAGCTAGAAGAACAAATGCATAGATATATTTACCACTAAGAGAAACCATAACTTTTCTATCATGATTAAAAATAGAGGTCATGAGTGACTCTATCAAGCATTTATGTAACTTAATCATATATACAACCCATTTTTCACTTTGAGATAAAAGAATAAAAAATCTATTAATTTACCAAGATTCTATCAAGGTTTTTCGCATGGATCAAACAACTCTATGATGTTCCATGGTGAATCAAGGATTCAAGATTCTATCTATGAACCAAAATTTTATTACATAATCTTCGCTCATGAAA
Source organism: Glycine max (assembly GCF_000004515.6). Classification (NCBI taxonomy): domain Eukaryota; kingdom Viridiplantae; phylum Streptophyta; class Magnoliopsida; order Fabales; family Fabaceae; genus Glycine; species Glycine max. The sequence goes on along the minus strand of NC_038245.2, from coordinate 19,490,160 downwards.
TTTTTAAAATTACATAAGTTAATCCACTATCCATTGGTCGATAATGTCCACTATAAGCTGAGATAGATTGAAAAATCAAAGCCATTGTGCCATTGATAATCAAACATTTGCAATTCACATAAATTAGGCATGTCACATTTGCAATCCACTATCTCCTTGTCACTATAAAAGCTAGCAGACAAATATCATAAGAAGTTCCATTAGCACAATAGTTTAGTCATGCAACCTATGAAGTTAATTCACCTTAAGAATTCCATTCTCTTCCACCAGCCTTCTAGCAGCTAATGTAGCTCCTCCAGCCAAAACACTAGAATGATGAAATAATGTTTCTTTTTCTACAAGATTAATGCAATGTAATAGTGGTACAAGAAAGACATGGTAATTGTCTTTAAAGAAAATAAGTAACTTTAAAATGTAACTACCCTTGAATTGTTACCTTGACAACATAAAGTTTCTTGCTCATTACAAATATCCATTTTGCATCTTCAGAATCTTCATTTGTGTGAAGCAAATCTCCATATTGCTAGTCGATAATTTTGCCCACACGCTCAATGTATTCATACCGTTCTCTCTCTTGCTAATTTAAGAAAATAATAACCAGTAGAAAAAAGAATATAAAAATAGAGCAACATGTCAAACAACCTCATGCATTTAAAAAATATATATAATATTCACACACAATCAAATCGAAGATGCACATATAGGTCCCAAATACTTGATGCACTGTTTTTGAAGCTTTGATCAAGAGCATTGTTCAAGATCAAGATTCTTCCCATTTCCTAAACCCAACCTGCAGGAGAAGAAATAAAAAATTTTCAGTGTCACAAACCAAACTAAGTCCTCTATTTCTCCCCCTTTTCAATCATACTCAGCACCTTAATGCCACTATGATATAAGCTATGTGTTAAGATGAGAGACAAACAAGAAGTAAAGTTACAATTCCTTGTTTTTTATTAATCATAAACTAGATATAAATATCCATTTCAATTTTCCAATTCTATACAAATAATTTGTAAATCATGAATCATACTTGAATGCAAAAGCATAATTAGTGATAGTATATGGTATGGAGAAACTCGAGGTGATTAATTTGACGTTGATCCATACAAGTGTATGATAACAACAAGATTCCCAAGTTCCCACAATGAAAATATCAAATAATAACATCATTATGAGTTTTGAAATTTCTAGTTTATGACGTTTATCTATATAAAGCTTCTAATTACAAAGAAATGGACCAGGCAGTTCAACTTATTGTATTGAAACAACATACATAGGTGAAAAAATCTATGCACATAAAAACACATGACCAATTATAGAACAAACACGGTTCCTGAATGATTGCTTCAATTTACAACTCAAATCACAACAAAATTGGTTAAATCTTAACCCAAGATTAGAAAGAGTAACAACCTTTCTTTTAGTTTCAGTCAAGTAAAATAATCTTGCCAATAAAAAACAGTTGACTAACATCTGTTTTACACCATCAAAGTTAGTTGGTGAAGGCATGATTCCACCCAACCTTTCCAATTGTGCAAGTCATCAGCATCAACTTGCAAGTAGTTTTTATAGCTTTCAAAGACACTGTACTTTTCAAACAGAGCCTTCCAACAAGCTTTACTCAATTATATTTCCTGTAATTTTTAGACAAAGGATTAATTACCAATTATTTAAATAGATAAGTATTATTATTTAAAATCAATAAGTATTAATAATATCTAAAATGATTCAACAAGTAATGATTACCCCACAAATTTTGTTGCCATATTGAAACTGCTACATCATTACACGAAGTGTGCTCATAGAATCATTAAAACTAGAATTCATATAGGGATAGGCAGGGGTAATGATTGACATATGATGGGATCTGTCACAAGGATTTTTTTCCAGGATGCCAAACAGGAAACCCAAGATCATTCTCCTCTATTGGACATAACATGACAGAAGTTGGCCATTGCCACTGTGTATATACCCTGAAGAATCTAGAAGCAAGCATACTTGGAATTGGTTTTAGATAAAACTGGCACACTCAAGCTACAAGAAGTGCCAAGTTAACACCACCAAGAAAACCTGTCACATGAAAATAAACATTAAAAAACGTAACACAAATATTTATGAACAAACCAATAACCATATTAGTGGATACTGGAAGCAAACAAATGAATTAACATAATTAGAAAGAATGATGTAAAAAAAATTAAAATATCACTCACATTAGAATAAATGCCTCGCCCTTTGGCCCAAAATTTCAAGCAACAAAGTGTTGTGAGAAAGTGCTATAAGCCATAAAAAATAAAGTGTAGAAGTATTAGGTGAACAGTAAATATTATGAAATGGAAGGGTTAATGCAATCAGAAGAAACATCCTAAAAATACCTCAACATTAGGAACAAGCTTCAGAATTTGATCTACAACCTTACAACCATTCAAACTTCACACGGTAGGCTCATCAACATTGTGTAGAACAAAGACATCAGATATATCCAAGTTCTATTCATGAATGGAAAAGGAAAAGGTTCCAAAATATGACACAAAAACTACAAAACTTGCATGATACAAATCACTGAGTTTGGAATATAAAAATATTTAATTTTTTAACTTCTTTGACCTCATGATAACATCAAGCACAACTCAATCTGAATATAATAAACTTAGTAAGACATTTAGGTAGTAAAGATTCATCAAATATTACAACTTACAAGCTTAGGGTGAGTGGTAGTTTCTTTAAAATCAGTGCTTAATTGTTAATTTCCTAGCCTCTCACTCTTTTTTCCTCATGTATTGTTGGCAAAGATGTGATTCATATTTTACTAAAATCAATTCCCAAGATTCATAATATGGTCAGAGGTGACTTTGGCTCCTTGCATGGTTTTGATTTCCAGGATAAGAAATCCCGCTAGGATATAGATCAACGGAGAAATTTTCAAAGTTTTACCAATCCTTTGCCTTACAAGAACTCTTCCTTGGATTTGAATGCATACTTTATTGGGGAAGCATTTGCTTATAATAACACTAAAAATCATAGAAAGGGTACTAAGCATGGTTTTGATGGGATGAGATATGACTCTGCTTCTAACTCTAGTGATCACTATGAAGAGAATAACCTTGTGGTTAAGCAGACAGATTCTCTGCTACATGGCTATGAAAAATGCAACCTAAAGAATGTACATAGGGGTGAATATGTGAAATCTAAACCTTTAAATTTAGTACATAAGTCAATCCAATCAACTGCTTCTTTATCATGAAAATAAGCTAATCCAATCAATTAAACCAAACATAGAAAATATCACCAACTATCCACCAATAATCCATAACCAGATTCAATCAACGAATAATGAACACCAGAAAGAGAAAAAGAGAGAGAGAAAAAAACTCACAGGAAAATAAGAGAGATCCAATGTTGTGAGCTCCTTACACTTAATTGCAACCAAATCCCCAATTCCCACACACCACTTCAAGAAAATTAGCTTAAGCTTCTTGCACCCCATCACAATACATCCAATCCCCATATTCGTCACCATCTTGCACCTCGCTAGCCACAACTTCCGCAGGTTCTGCGCATGCGCCATCGCAGCAACGCCGAGGATGCTCAGCTCCACCAAGTGCTCGCACCGTGCGTTGAGGCTTAGCAGCCCAATCCCCGTGAACCACCATGATAGGTCCAGTCGTGATCGATGGGTCATTTTCACACAAACCCTAACATTCAAGTTTCTTGAACTGTACTATGCACACAAAGGAATGATTTATATCTCTTGAAGGAGAAACCCTAGCATCGGTCTTAAGGCGCTTGTCGGGGCGGTCATCAGCAGCGACGGGCGGGTCGAATTGAGGGAGGGAAATTTTGGTGTGTGGCGAGAGGAAAAGAAGAGGAGAATGAGTTGTATTTTGGGAGGATGAGAAGAAGAATAAAGAAGAAAAATGGAGAGAGAAGTAGGGTGATAGTGATTTTAATATAGAAATACACAACATCAGTTTTAAAAAATCGATGTTCGTGAACAATGAATAAAAAGTGTAACATTGGCTTTTAAATAACCAATGTTAAAATCGGCCTGTTCACATCAATTTTTTTTTAAAAAAAAATCAATGATGTAAGTAGTTAGACAACATCAGTTTTTAAATAACCGATGTTAAAATCACCTCAATTCAAAAAGAAAGTGAGAGAATTTTAAAAGAGAACTTAATTGTCAAATGCTCTATCAACAACTATTGGTCAAACACTTGCAAATCTATTGAGAATTCTCTAGGATCTTCAATTTGTATCATCTACTCTAAAGGAGAGAAATCTTTCTATTCATCTCTTGAACTCAGTTGTAATCAAGAGACGAAGTGTCTCTTGGAGTGTGAGAATCTTGAACACAAGGGTGAGGGATCCCAAGGTGTGTTCAAAGTCTATAAAGGATTTATAGAGATAGTGAAAATCTCAAGTGGATTACTTGAGGACTGGACGTAGGCACGGGAAGTGGTCGAACCAGTATAAAATCTCAAGTGGGTTGCCAGAGAATTGCAAACTCGATTTATATTGGTTCGATCACTTCCCGTGCCTACGTCCAGTTCTCAAGCAACCCACTTGAGATTTTCCACTATCTCTATAAATCCTTTACAGACTTTGAACACACATTGGGATCCCTCACCCTTGTGTTCAAGATTCTCACACTCCAAAAGACACACCGTCTCTTGATTACAACTGAGTTCAAGAGATGAACAGAAAGATTTCTCTCCTTTAGAGTAGATGATACAAATTGAAGATCCTAGAGAATTCTTAATAGATTTGCAAGTGTTTGGCCAATAGTTGTTGAGAGAGCATTTGACAATTAAGTTCTCTTTTAAAACTCTCTCACTTTCTTTTATAAGTCAGATACACACATATATATAGACCCATCATGCCTTTTTAAAATGGTTTGAAGAGATGTGTTTTTTCAAAAAAAAATCTGAAGTTTTCTCACTTGGTAATCGATTACACAGTTATATTTTGAAGGGTCATGACTTTTCAATTTGAATTTCAAGAGTTCTATTACTGGTAATCGATTACAAACATCTAATAATCGATTACAAGATTCAAAATTCAAATTTTAAAACCCTTTTGAAAAGCTGATTTGCAAACTTGTCTTCTGGTAATCAATTACACTGTCTGGTAATCGATTACTAGTGCCTTTGATCTCTTGGAAACAATTTGTTTTGAGGCAAAAACCAATCAACCAATGAGATTGTTTGAGGCCTTATCTTTTTCTTGATCTTGTATGCTTGACCTTGAATCAATCTTGAAGCAATGCTTAACCTTTGAATGTTTGTTGAAGCAACCTTGTTTGATTCTACTTTGGCATCATCAAAACCCTGTATTCATACATTCACATTCTCCCCCTTTTTTATGATGACAATCATTATCAAGTGAATTCTTTTCGGCATCATCAAAACCTACATGATTCACACTGTTAACATCAATTTTTCTAAAACTAATGTTAGCGATGACATTTTATTTACAAAAATGCCACCGCGTAATTTGTAACATCGATTTTCATCATAACCGATGTTAACAGGGCCATCCTATTACTTTAGTAGTGCTTGCTCTTAAGCTCAACTACCCCTTCCACTTTGATCCCATCAAACTCTAAACATAAGATGTTATCTCGCATTTTCTTCTTCACCATAGAAGAATGGAAATGCTTTGAATTTGCATCCCCCTCCTATAACCATCTGAATTTTGATTTTTCCATAAGATTACTCTTCATATTTGAGAATTTAAAAATGTTAGCCATACACTTTATCCTTAGCACAACCATGTTAGCCATGTAACATACTGTTGTTGATTGATTGGCTTTCTAGCTAGGCTTATTTACCATCTATTATTTGTGATTTATGTAGTAACCATTATGTTTAGAGTGAAACAAAATGATAAAAGAACTTGACAAGTGATTTGGTATTCTCTTAGTATTTGGATTATAAATCTTAACAATATCATTTTTTTTGTCATCATTAGTTTGTGTGGAATACCTATCAATTTTCCCGATGACTAATTTTTGCTAAGAAATATGACTGATTACTTTTAGTCGGATTTCTCCTTCAATCATATTTTTTTTTTCATTCACAAGACTCAAACTCAAGTTTAATCATCAGTTTTTTATGTTTTGTTAATTAGAAATTATTAAGAATGGGTCTTTGGCAAAAATTTATGCTAAGTTAGTGTGGTTTTCTCTCTCCTTTTCAAACGTTTGGTGTATATGTTGCTCCTTTGGTTTGTATGCATCAAACCTTTTCTTAAGTCTTCTATGTTTTTTTTTTTGTCTGTAATATGCAATTTTTTTTTTTACCTGGTTCGTTTTGTACACTGCTTGAAATTGAAATATCTATTTTAGTTTCCAAATTAATTATTATCATCTTATTATAGAAAAGGTAAAAAAAGGTTGTTATTTTTTAAGGAGGTAAGAAATAATTTATCCTATTTTAAAACAAATCCAAGGATAGATGTGCCCTCATTTAAACTTTCGCATCAGTCATATGAGCATTTATCAACCCATTTCATACGAAAAAGACACCTGAAAATGCATGAACCTATACTTCAATGTTATGGTGAGAACCTTGTTTTTTAAAACCCAAGACAAAAATATTCTGAACATGTATCTAGCTAGCCTTATCATAATAATAATTATATAAAAAAACAATATAGATCTTCATCGCCGTCGGATAGAAGCATTTAAATCTATTTACGTATTCGTGTAGCACAAGGCTTTATTGCAAAATGGTTGACATCCATTCTTCAAACCTAACTCAATTTGCTCCACACAAGTAAAATCTTCCAGACACAAATTTCATATATAATATACATATACATATACATATACATACATACATATATATATATATATATATATATATATATATATATTAATATGAAAGATGAAACAAGCAGATTGGGAGGTGCGAAGCTCTAGTTCTGGGAAGCAATGTCATACTCATGAGGGAAAGAGATACGAAGGAACAAATGGAAAGTGACCCTTGCTTTTTGCCTTGTGGATGTACACCTAAGAAGAAACAATTAACCCAAAGACTAGTGGATGTTAGCTAGAAAATAGAGAATTAAGGTATGTGTATATATATATAACGACGAAGAATACGCCAAAATTTGAGCCAAGCCAGACCGACATGCCCAGAGCAAGGGTTTATTTACTTACCATCTGAAAGAGAACTAAATGGACGTATATACCTAGGGTTTTGGTTTATTCTTTAGGAAATAGTAAAAATACGATTTTCTTATTTCTATTGTAATATTTATATTATAATAGTTACTAAAAATATTATATTATTTTCACTTGTCTATTTTAAAGAATTGTAAACAGTTTAATTTTTATTATAGAAATAAAATACTAACAAAAGCATATCAATATATCATTAATAAATAATAATTTTCTTAGTGATTATTACCAAAATATAGACAAGAAATACATGAAGCAACATGTAGGTAGGTTCATTTTCTTCTTGATTATTCTGTGCCCTGACCCTTTCGCTGGTTTGTACGTAGGTGAATGAGCACCAAAAAATTTGGACATATACATGGTCACAGCTCACATGTCTTGGAGTAATTATTCCCAATAAAGACGTCAAGTATTTATGAGACTTGGCTGACAGGTGGGTACTATTCCTTTCAAGTAAAGCTACCCATTACGATCAAGAGGATGAACTGTTAAGTATTTGTCATTTTGTTTAAAAACTACAATACCTGTGGGGTGCAGCGCTATTTCAAACACTGGCCAACTTACATTATTTGAAATTTAAAATAAAAAAGTTTCAGATTAATGGCATGTACGTGTTTGGGAGGTTTGTAGATGATGAGAGATTGACACTTAGTAAAAATATCTATAGATGTGAATTGCAAATGTATATAAAATAAAGATAGATGTATGGGATTTCTTATCATATATCTATTTGTTTTTAGAATAACTATTTTAATAAATTATATTTTTCATATACATCAAGAAAATCAAAGTTCTGTCAAGAAAAAAAATGAAATTTATAATTTTTAGGCTTAATCGTAAATTTTATCACTTAACTTTTTATTATTTTAACATCTAAGTTTTATTTTTGTTAATTTTAGCACCCAAGTTTTCAATGTTTGCGTATTTTACCATTACTGGCAGGCTTACTTACCAAACTATGTGGTTTTGTAAAATTGTATACCAAACTAAGTGGGTTAGAAAATTATTTAACAAATATGGATGATTTTAACTTTTAACATCGGTCATAATCAAAACCGATATAGAAAAATGATTTTTTACATAGGTTATAACTACAATTAATGTAGAAAGTCATTTTTCTACATTGATTATAACTATAATGGATGTACAAAAATCTTAAAAAGAAATTTTTTACATCATTTTGTTACTAATGTGATGCTAAAATATACAAAAATAAAAAAATTGAATGGTAAAATTTGTAAAATATTAAAAGTTGAATGATAAAATTCGTGAAAAAAACAACTTGAATTGTATAATCCCCGAAACTATGGAAGTTGAATGGTAAAATTCACAAAAATAAAATTTGAATGATAAAATTCATAAAATAATAAAAACTTGATGGTAAAATTTACAATTAAGTCAACTTTTTAACATAATTAAGCCAAGTTTGGTGGTAAAACTTTTTATGTGATGTGAATGAGTCAAATTTAGGGAATATCACTGAATTCTCACTAGGCAAATGAAAGTACAACCTTTCAATAGCAGGTGATTTCTTGTGAACCTGGAATGAAAATATTCTCCAATAAGCTTCATCAAGATAGTGCTTAATCTCATCAACGGTTGTTCCATCTTCATTTTCGATAGGCACAAGAGCTGCGGTTATGCGATCATAATCTTTATTAATATACTTGATGAGAATCTTAAAACTGGCCAAATACAGAGACCTATTGACCAGGAGTAGGACCAATCAGTCAGTGGATACCCTCCAACAAATTATAGCAGACATATTTAACAAGACCCAAGTGGAGAAGGACGAAGGTCCAGAGGCTGAGGCACTACTAAGAATATTAATTGTTGTTGAAAGCTCAAACTAAGAATATTAATTGTTGCTAAAGGTCCAGACTAATTTGAAGGCCCATGCCAAATATGTTCTTTTTTATTTATATTTTTTTCGTTGTAATTTTGGCCCAAACTATTTTGAAGGCCCATGTCTATTTCTATTTTTTCAGATACACTATATGTATGTATTTCATTTTCAATAGAAGCACTTTTGACATTTGATAAAATTTTGTGAGAACTTTGTTGGATCAAGTGGCCTCAGAGTAATCAAGAAGGGGGGTTGAATTAATTATGAACGTGTCTTGACTAATTAAAAATTTATCCTTCTTAATGTTACTAGATTCAATTAGGCTTTACTACTAAGTTATGAGAAAGTAAAGAACAGAAATAATAACTTAGACAAAAGTAAAGCAGAAATAAAAAGTGCACATCGGAAAAGTAAAGAGTGTAGGGAAGAAGAAAACAAACACAAGATTTATACTGATTCGGTCACAACCCGTGCCTACATCCAGTCCCCAAGCAACCACCGGTTCTTGAGATTTCTAATAACCTTGTAAAATCCTTTACAAGAAAAGATCCACAAGGGATGTACCCTCCCTTGTTCTCTTTGAACAACCAAGTGGATCTACCCTCCACTTGAACTGATCCACAAGAGATGTACTCTCTCTTGTTCTCAGTATTACAACCCAAGTAGATGTACGCTCTACTTGTACCACAAAGGATGTACCCTCCAATGTGTTAAGACAAAGAATTCTCAAGCGGTTAGTCCCTTGAATCTTTGTAAAGAGAAACAAAAGATATCTCAGGCGGTTAGTCCTTTGAAATCTTTTGTTTAAAGGGAAGAGGAAGAATCAAAAGAATTCTCAGGCGGTTAGTCCTTTGAATCTTTTGGCAAGAGGGAGAAGGAAGAATCAAAAGAATTCTCGGACGGTTAGTCCTTTGAATCTTTTGGCAAGAGAGAGAAGAAATGAAGAAGAAGAATAGCACAAGTTTTTGGCCAATGAACTTTTCTTGAATAAAGAAAGTTTTGAACAAAAAACTCTTAGAAGAATGCTTTGAATGAATGAAAGAAATCTGAAAGTTGTCTATTTAAAATTCATGCCATGATCACATATTTATAGTCATTTGATGACTCAAGTTAAAATTTTATGACTCTTGGCAATTTCTTCAAAACTAGTCACTTTTTAAAAGTTGTGACTCTTTTGAAAACTAGTCACTTTAAAAGTTGTGACTCTTTTGAAAACTAGTCACTTTAAAGGTTGTGACTTTTGAAAAATCTTCAGAAACTAGTCACTTTTAGAATTGTGACTTTTGGTAATTTAATTTTCAAGATAAGTCACTGGTAATTGATTACCCTTGTAGTGTAATCAATTACACATCAACAGATGTGACTCTTCATGTTTAAATTTGAAAACCAACATTTAGAAACACTGGTAATCGATTACAAGTATTGTGTAATCGATTACACAAGTTTGAAATGATTTAAAAAAGTGTTATCACAAGTTGTGACTCTTGAAATTTGAAATCTAACGTTTTAAAACATTGGTAATCGATTACATGATTATGGTAATCGATTATAGCTTTGTAAATCAGTTTGAAAAAAAATGTTGGCTACTGGTAATCGATTACTGCCTTCTGGTAATCATTACCAGAGAGTAAAACTCTTGGTAAAAGATTTTTCTTTGAAAAATTCTCTTGAACAAAATTGTGTTATTCAATATTTTGAAAAACTCTTTTAATACTTATCTTAATTGAGTCTTCTCTTGAATCTTCACTTTAATATTGAATCTTGATTGAACGACTCTTTGATTCTTGAAACTTGCTTTGATTGAACGACTCTTTGATTCTTGAAACTTGCTTTGATTGAACGATTCTTTGATTCTTGAAACTTGCTTGACTCTTGATTCTTGACTTGAGTCTTTGGCATCATCAAAATAATCTTGGAAAGCATTGCTTCCACAAACTTCTCTCTGGGTTCCTCGCTGAACCAATCTTAGACTTATCAAGGTAATCCTTATGGCGTCTACCCTGACTTATCTTCCTTCGCAGGAAGTGGCATCATCCAAAACTCTTTAACCTGTATCAAGTGATCCGCTCCTAGTAAGGTTCACATCATTAGGTATCAGAGCTTCGACTCTTGATACAGGTTCTATCCTATCCAATTCTTTTTCTTCGTAATTTGTCTCGGGTTTGTATTTTGTTCTTGTTCTGTTATTTGTGTCTTGTTGTGTTCTTCTTTATGTTCTTGTTATGTTCTTGTTCTTGCTCTTTTTCTTGTGTCTTTCAGATTCTGTGTCAAAAAAAATATTATGTTTGAATTCTGTTACAAATTCAGTTTGGGGACAATTTGGCTTAGAGGTTTAGGGTTTAGTACACTCTTGAATCTATTTTCCTATTTGCCTATAGAACGAATTTCCTAAATTATCCTAGACAAATTTGGAAAGAAAGCATTATAAAAAAAAGGTTGCAAAAAGTTTGAAAAAAAACTTGCATAATGTTAAAAAAAAGAAAAAAAATGGGTGTTTGATCTTTGAACACGGATTTGAGGCAGTTAGAGACATTTTTTGGCAAAAATCGTAAACCAAATCCCCTTCGGATATTAACTTAGACATTCTTCTCTGAATTCTGAGCGTTTTGACATATAGTGGGCCTCAAACGAACAACCGTACAAAAGTTATGACCATTTGAAGTTTACATGTCATCTTCGTTAATTCTATTCTCTTCTTCTCTGTGATTAAGTAGCTTCTTTGTTTCTTCTATTTGTTATCCAAATCTGTTGTTAAATCTGTTATTAAATTTGTTATCAAATCTGTTATCAAATTTGTTATCCAATCTGTCATCCAAATCTGTTATTCAAATTTGTTATTCAATCTGTTATCCAAATCTGTTATCCAAATTTGTTATCCAATCTGTTATCCAAATCTGTTACTGAGTCTATGATAATTAAACTCTCTTTCCTATTATATTACCTTGTGCATCTAATTTGTTTCATCCAGGAACTTAAGAGGGAGTGAGTGGTAAAAGGCAAGAGTGAAAAACATCACACAAAAGCCTATATTGAGAGCATCAAACACAAGTGTACTACCATCAAAGAGAGAAACACGTGAGTAGAGTATGGTGAGGTCCTGAAACCTTTGTTTAAAATTACTGCAAATTTTCTTCTCTGTTAATTATGGCAAGAGCTGGTGATGGTGGTGGTGATTATCATGAACTAGATGGATCTCGACGTTTGTTATTGGACGTAATGACTACACAAATGCAACGATTGTTGAACCATAACAATGAAGATCTCTATGGACAAATTGAGGGTCTGGAGAACCAACTGAATCAGAATACTGGAAGACATTATGGTGGGAATAGAGTGGGCAATGTTAGACCCAGGAAAAACAGAATGGAGGGGTAGAACAAAATTGAGGGAGTAAAACTCAATGTACCCCCTTTCAAAGGCAGAAGTGACCCATACGCCTACCTTGATTGGGAGATGAAGATTGAGCATGTATTCTCCTGCAATGATTATACCGAAGAACAGAATGTGAAGTTAGCAGCAACTAATTCTTATATTATGCCCTTGTTTGGTGAAATAAAAATCAAAGAGAGATGATGAGAGAGGAAGGGCGGGAGATAGATACAAGGACTGAGATGAGAAGGATTATGCGGAAAAGGTATGTTCCAACATGTATAGCAGAACCATGCAACAGAAACTCCAGAGGCTGTCCCAGGGAAGTTTGACTGTGGAGGAGTACTACAAGGAGATGGATATGGCACTAATGAGGGCCAACATTGAAGAGGAAACTGAGGACACAATGACTCGTTTTCTGAGTGGCCTAAATCCTGACATTAGAGATGTTGTTGAATTAGAGGAGTATGTAGAATTGGATGACTTGTTGCATAAGGAAGTCCAGGTTGAATAGCAGCTGAAGAGGAAAATTGCAGCGAGAAGGAACTCATCCAACAATTTTAACCAGAACTGGACCAACAAATTCAAGAAGGAGGAAGGCAACTCGTCCAACCCACATGCAAAGTCAGCAGTGTCCAGTGCAGAAAAGAAGCATAATTCTGCCTCATCATCCAACATCGATACCAGAAACATAAAATGCTTTAAATGCATAGGCAGAGGACATATTGCTTCTGACTCTCTAACCAGGAGGACCATGATCATGAAGGCAGATGGAGAAATCACCAATGAATCTAAAATTAGTGAAGAAGAAGAAGTGGAAGAAGAGCTTAAGGAGGAAGCTATGCAGGGTGGTATGTTAATGGTGAGGAGGCTCTTGGGAAGTCAGACATAGCCACTGGACAACACCCAAAGAGAAAATATTTTCCACACCAGATGCATAATTAATGGTAAGCTTTGCTCTTTAATTGTTGATGAAGGAAGTTGTACCAATGTTACAAGTTCCAGGTTAGTGTCCAAATTGAATTTGGATACTAAGCCCCATCCTAGGCCATACAGACTTTAGCGGCTTAGTGAAGATGAAGAGGTAAAAGTGACTCAGCAGGTTGAGGTGTGTCTCACCATTGGAAGATACAATAATAGGGTGTTGTGTGACGTGGTTCCAATGGAGGCGACTCATATACTGTTGGGAAGACCATGGTAGTATGGCACCAAAGCAGTGCATGATGGCTTCACCAACAAGATTTCTTTCTAGCACCATGAGCAGAAGATTATTATTAAACCTCTATCCCCTAGAGAAATGTGTGATGACCAAATCAGAATGAGAGAAAATAGAGAACAAGAGAAAGAAATGAGTGAAACACCAAAGACGAATAGGAAAAAGAAGAGTGATACACATGAGAGAAAATTTACTTGTTTAGCAAAGGCGAGTGAAGTAACGAAAGTGTTACTTGCTCGTGAACCACTTTATCTACTGTATTGCAAAGACAGTAAAATTTCTACTGATAATTCTAATGAGTTAATTATTTATGTTTCTCCTAGTGTTGAACTCTTATTGCAATAATTTAAGGATGTTTTTCCCAAGGAGATTTCTCATGGACTGCCACCCTCAAGAGGCATAGAACATCAAATTGACCTCCTTCCAGGAGCTTCACTGCCTAATAGACTAGCTTACAAAAGCAATCCCTAAGAGACTGAGGCGATTAAGAAGCAAGTGCAAGACCTCATGCAAAGTGGGTGGGTGCAAGAAAGCTTGAGTCCGTGTGTCATCCCAGTTATTCTAGTGCCAAAGAAAGACAGAACTTGGAGGATATGCACAGACTGCAGGGCCATCAACAACATCACGGCAAAGTATAGGCATCCTATTCCTAGGCTAGACGATATGTTGGATGAATTGCATGGAGCTTGTGTTTTCTATAAAATTGATTTTAAAAGTGGGTACCATCAAATTAGGATTAGAGAGAGGGATGAATGGAAAATAACTTTCAGGACTAAGCATGGGTTGTATGAATGGCTAGTTATGCCCTTTGGGCTGACCAATGCTCCTAGCACTTTCATGAGATTAATGAACCACGTGTTAAGGGAATTTCCAGGAAAATTTGTTATGGTTTATTTTGATGATATCTTGATTTATAGCAAATTCCATGATGAACATCTTGTACATTTAAGGAGAGTTTTAGAGGCCCTTAGGTGTGAGAGCTTGTATGCTAACATGGATAAATGTGTGTTCTGTATGGACCATGTAGTTTTCCTTGGTTTTGTTGTTAGTTCACAGGGAGTACAGATTGATCAAGAAAAGGTGAAAATCATTCAAGAATGGACAACCCCCAAAACTGTTGGTGAGGTAAGAAGCTTTAATGGTTTAGCAAGTTTCTATAGGAGATTTTAGTACTGTGGCAGCACCTCTTACTAAGATTTCCAAGAAAAATATAGCATTTAAATGAGGGGAAAACAAGATCATGCATTCACTACACTTAAGGAAAAATTGATGCATGCACCAATTCTTGCGTTACCTTATTTTGACAAATCCTTTGAAATTGAGTGTGATGCGTCTGGGGTTGCTTTAATTCAAGAGGGACATCCCATTGCCTACTTTAGTGAAAAACTAAATGGGGAAGTCCTTAATCATTCCACATATGATAAGGAGTTGTACGCGTTGGTAAGGGCATTACAAAATTGCCAGCATTAACTTCTACCCAAACAATTTGTCATACATAATGACCATGAATCCTTGAAGCATCTTAACGGTCAAGGAAAACTGAGTAAGAGACATGCCAGATGGGTGGACTTGAACAATTCTAATATGTCATCAAGTACAAGAAAGGTAAGTCCAATGTAGTTGCTGATGCACTTTCAAGAAGGTGTGCCTTATTCTCTACTCTTGAAACTAAATTCATTGGGTTTAAGCACATTAAAGAATTGTATGACCATGATCCAGATTTTGCTTCTCAATATTCTGCGTGTTTACATACTGCTCAAAATGGGTTCTTTCGGCATAATGACTATTTGTTCAAAGAAAAAAAATTATGTGTGCCTAAAGGATCCATGAGGAGATTGCTTGTGAAAGAAGCCCATGCAGGGGGATTAATGGGGCATTTTGGGGTTCAAAAGACTTTAGATATGTTGCAGGAGCATTTCTATTGGCCGCATATGAAACATGATGTGCATAAGTTTTGTGAACATTGCATTGTTTGTAGGCACTCAAAGTCTAGGGTCATGCCTCACGGTCTTTATTCTCCTTTGTCTGTTCTTGAATATCCTTGGACTGACTTATCTATGGATTTTGTTTTAGGTTTTCCTCGGACAAGGAATGGTAAGGACTCTATTTTTGTGGTGGTTGACAGGAACTCAAAAATGGCACATTTCATAACCTGTAAGAAGAATGATGATGTTTGCCATGTTGCTAATTTATTTTTCAAGGAAGTGGTGCGTCTCCACGGACTACCAAGAAGCATCATTTTAGACCGAGACACCAAGTTCCTAAGTCACTTTTGGAGAACATTGTGGGGTAAGGTTGGAACAAATCTTCTCTTTTCCACCACATGCCATCCTCAAACCAATGGCCAAATTGAGGTAGTAAACCGAACTTTGTCTTCTCTTCTTAGAGCTATGATTAAAAAGAATATAAAGAGTTGGGAAGAATGTCTGTCTCATGTTGAATTTGCATATAATAGGGTTGTACATAGCACTACACAACACTCGCCATTCGAAGTAGTGTATGGTTTTAATCCCTTGACTCCTCTTGATTTGTTACCATTGCCTAACATTTCTGATTTTAAGCATAAGGATGCATAGGCTAAAGTTGAGTATGTGAAAAGATTGCATGAGCAGGTGAAGGCTATGCCTAGCAAGCCAACAAGAACAGGAAGGAAGTAGTACTTGAACCAGGTGATTGGGTTTGGGTACACATGAGGAAGGAGAGGTTCCCTAAACAATGGAAGTCCAAACTTCAACCTAGAGGAGACGGACCTTTCCAAGTACTAGAGAGGATCAATGACAATGCTTACAAGATTGATATTCCTGGTGAGTATGGAGTAAGTTCTTCATTTAATGTTGCTAACTTGAATCCATTTGTTACAGGTGATGATTCTGAATATTTGAGGGAAAATGCTTTCCAAGAAGGAGGGAATGATGAGAATCCTAAAACTGCCCAAATACAGGGACCTATGACTAGGAGTAGGACCAAACAGTCAGTGGATACCCTCCAACAAATGGTAGCAAGCATACTTAACAAGGCCCAAGTGGATAAGGATGAAGGCCCAGATACAGAGGCACTACTAAGAATATTAATTGTTACTGAAGGTCCAGACTAATTTGAAGGCCCATGCCAAATATGTTCTTTTTTTATTTATATTTTTTTCGTTGTGATTTTGGGTCAAACTGTTTTGAAAGCCCATGTCTATTTCTATTTTTTCATATACATTATATGTATGGATTTCGTTTTCAATATAAGCACTTTTGGCATTTGATAAAATTTTGTGAGAACTTCTCTCTGGGTTCCTCGCTGAATCAATCTCAGACTTATCAAGGTAATCCTTATGGCGTCTACCATGACTTATCTTCCTTCACTGGAAGTGGCGTCATCCAAAACTCTTTAACCTATATCAAGCGATCCGCTCCTAGTAAGGTTCACATCAGTACTTGAATAAATACTTGATGGACATTGATTGATTGCACCATTCTATGTTAAGGTGAACCTGATATTTCAACAATAGGTATGGATTGTATGGTACCACGTATCTATTTTCTAATGCTACACCATTTCTGTCAATATATTTACCATCGTTACGCCTTTTATAAACAGGATAGCCCTCTTGGTCAACAACAGTTTCAACTTACCATATTTTTGGGGAAATATCTAGAACACTTTCCATCTTTCATGCATGGTGATTGCCTATTTGCATGACCACATGGACCATGCATCATATGTTTCTTGACACACTCATAGAGTTGTGGTTGTTCAATAGAATCTAGTACCTCAGCTGATATGATGCCTTCAATATTTGCAGGAGATGGATACTTGTTGGTAGCATCCAAAAACAACAAGATATGAGCATGTGGCAAACCTCTCTTTTGGAATTCGATTATGTAAATATCTATAATTGGAAGATGGATAGGTTAATCACAACTATACATGCAATGGTCAGTTTAGCACTAAGAGCATCAGGAATGGACAACTTACATGCAAGCACATTTCGTAAAACTTTTCTATCTTTTAAGTCATACATTAATTGTTCTAGCTTAAGTTTAAAAACTCTTGTTACAATGTCTGGCCAATCCTATGCAGCTAATTTAAGAGTTGATAGAGGACTATCCAAGGAGGAAGAGTTTGGCTTAGCTGGGCTCAACATGGATGGACCAATCACTTGAGCAAGGAGTAAGAGATTTTAAGAAGAGCTTAGCAAGAGACTAAATTATCTCATGGAGGAAAGAGAAGAAGTGAAGTTTGTGACACCCTCTACCCCGACATATAAATAAATAAAATATATAAAAAATATCGGTAACCAAATTCACACGGGTAAAAGGTTCACATTCACTTCGCTATTATCAATTAAAACTTATTAAAATATATAATAAATTCACTTCGGCTCAAACAAGGCCGTCTATAAAACCCTATACCCCAATGCCACATCCTATCAGAGTGTTGTGTCCCGACGTCCTTCAGCACATGGTTCCTTAAAGCAATTCACCTAGTCATCTGCTCCCCCGAACACAAAGTTCAAGATCATCACAGGATCCAAACACAAACAACACACGGGAGTGAGTTATTACATTCCTAACTAATAGAGAAACAAGACAACTAGATATACATATCATATAAACCAAATAAAACTTAGTTACACGAAATTCATGTAATTCCACCACTTTGTCATTCAAAGTTCACTTTTCAATCATCAATCACATTACACAAGAATCACACGCTCTGATCAAGACATAATAACACATCAATTTCATAATAAACAATTAGCAAGCGCATGAGACAATTATGCTAAGACTCAAGCCTATATGCAATGCGGTACCATGTCAGTGAAAAACCACCCTGGGGCGCTTAGGAGTACATAACAAGACACACCACACAATGGGTTTGTCAGGTCACTCTCACTAAGTAAGATCATAGGGAGACCAGTCAGGGTCACGATGTTTTGCGAGAATGCTCCAACCATATGGGATCAGCATAGGCTTAAAGGAACACTCAAACCCGGTGACCCCCAAGGCCTACACTCCGAAGAGTCCGTCAGGGCCTCTCCCTCCTGATTCAGGTCCAACCCCTAAAATCATTTTAGCACACAGACACTGCTAGTGAATTATACAATACCCACGACCTCACACTCGTGTCTTAAACACGTACAACATATTGCGCTACAATTTAACACTGGTTCCTAAACAGGAACCTACACTTTCTCTTTAACACTGGTTTCCTAAATAGGAAACCTACACTTTTTCTTTAACACTGCGCATTTACACTTTTCTCAAGATAACACTGGTCGGGTTATTGTACAATTCATAGCTTACAACATAAATAATGTCACATCAAGAGTTAATCACACACTTATTCACAACCAAAACTCATTCACAATTTCACATCTCATAATGTCACAATTTACCATCACATGTTTTCACGTATCTCACAATTCAACACCCATTCTACTTTACACTTTTACTCAATCTCAAGGCAACATATTATTCCACAATTCATCACATATTTCATTTATAAGCACTGCTCATGAATTATACAATACCACGACCTCACACTCTTATTTCACACACGTTTAACACAATTGCGCTACAATTTAACATTGGTTCCTAAACTAGGAACCTACACTTTCTCTTTAACACTGCGCATAAACACTGGTCGTGTTATTGTATAATTCATAGCTCACGATATAATTAATGTAGCATCAAGTGTTAAGCACATCCACTTATTCACAGTCGAATATCATGTCCACACTTTAACATCTCATAACATTACATCAACCATCTCATAACATTCCCAATGATATTCATAAGGTACAACATACACATGTTCATGAAATTTAACCATAACATTCTCAAACCCCAACACTTAATAATTGTTGGAATCATACTATAACATTCTACAATATTATTTACATAAATTATTAATATAAATAACTACCTCTATATATATAAACTAGCATACATCATATTAAATCACAAATTTCAAAGTAAGCTTTTAATGCACAAATTCTAAATAATTATATGAACACTTTGGTCAATTTCAATTATGATATTAATTTTTTAAAATTATATATAAAAACCTAACAGCAAGAAAAAGAGAAAATACAAAATCAATATCTTTCTCTAAATTTCTCCTTACTTTATTTCATCAATTCATATTAATTAGAAAAAATACTCAATTTATAGGGTTCACACTCAACACAATAGCATATCAATTTCACAACAATTGGTCTGTCAAACATATATAATTCACTGTAACAATTATAAGGATAAAATGAAATTGCAAAAACACCCCAAAACCCATTCCAATTGATATCTCTAAGGATCCCTACACATGTTCTCACTAGTTCCCAATTGTGAATAACTCTTCACTTACCTCTAAGCGGGCTCAAGTGTCTTCAGCCAGCGATAGCAGCATCTCTAGCAGTTCCCTGAGATTCCCCCAATCTTTTTCCTCTAATTGCTTCGATTGAAGCCTCCACTTGTACTGTCATCATGCGATTTATTTTTCTCCCTCCACAAATATTATCTCGCAAATCCCAACGTTGAAAGCGTGCTAAACTGAATTTCGAACAACATATCCAAATTTCATGAAAATCCAACGGTTAACGAAACCGGGATCGTAGTTTTTCCGAGACAGCTCTGGGTTTCTGCGGGAAAAGAAAATGCTATAATGTGAGGGGTATTTCTCTTAGCTCAGACATAATATCGAAATTCCCAACGGTGAGAATGCTCGGAATCGGGTTGTGAACGTGGTGCTCAAATTTCACCACGATCCAACGGTGAATGATTCTGAGATCGACATTTTTCTGAGACAGCTTAGGTGGCCTACAGGAAAAAGAGAGGATTTTGGAAGAAGAGAGAAAAAAAAAACGAAATTGTGAGACATATGAGGTTGAGGAGTCAGTCTGAAAACTGACCTATCATGTTGCTATTTATAGCTAGGGGCATTTCCGACCTATTATTTACTCTATTTATTTATTTATTATTTATTATTTTATAAAAACAAATTTTATTTTATTCTCTATCAAACAAATAAATAAAATACCCTTTTTATTTTCTCTCAAATCATTATTTTAATTAATAATTATATCTCCTTATTTATTTATTTATAAAATCTCATCATTATTTTTAAAATTCTATTTATTTATAAATAACAATTCTTTTTAATCTAGTTTACGAAAATTAGGATGTTACAAAGTTCATTTATTTTTGCCAACTTTTAGAATAATATTAATTTTTGTTTTTAATTATATTTTTGGGCTTATTTTTGGACTTGTAATGGGCTACTACCTTTTTATTGTTATTTTTAAGTCTTTTGATTATTAGATTAGTTATTGAGCCTTGGCCTAATTTAGGATTATTAGTAGGAGTTATAAATAGACTCCTTAAACACTTTGTTGGCAGTTTTTATGAAATTTCATATATTAGACACACCGTTAAGAGAGTGTCTCTCTTGGTTCTTGTGTGAAACCTTAGGTTCTTGCCAAAGAATTCTACTCTTTGTGGCGAATCATCCTTAATTTATCAATCTCTTAAGATTATGGCATTGTTCTTTCCATCTCCTTCTCTAATTCCACTTTTTCCTTGTTATTTTCCGCAATTTCATAGAGCCCAAATTGGTTCCCCAATTTGCTAATGTTAAAAATTGGATCCGCAAATCAGGGTTCCATCAAGAGCTGAAATAGATCGTTGAATCTCAGGCCAGTATGGATTGCAAGTGAATGTTAAGAACAAATCCGAAAATCCAACAATGCTACAAATGGTCATTCCACCAAAGTACAATTGATCCATATATCTACGACTACCAACAAAAGATGAAGGTAAGATAATACGCTTTCCACAACTGGCATGTTGATTTTCAACTCGATGTTGTGAGTTTTTTAAAGTATTATATTTAACACAATGCAGTTGCTTCTGATGAGTTTTGATAAACAATAATTATTATACCTCCATCATTGTGTAACCATTAACAATGAATTGCTGAAATAATCATCTGGACCTCAGTAAAGTTTGTGCTTCACTTTTTCTAGATTGCAGCCTAAAACACAAGAACTCTGATAGTTAGTTTGTTTCTCTTCCTTTCATGAGAATCATTCATATCTCTATGTTTGATATCACTGCGGTACCCATCTTCACCATAAGGAAACAACAGAGGATATTGCAATCCAAGATAACCTGGATAAAACTCATTGATTCTTTGTAATCGTCCATTTTTCTTTTCAAGTATTATGTCTCGATTGATAGGTTGACTTGCATCACCAACAATAACTACAACCACCTTTAAAACTATGGGCAAATTATAAATCCTTCCATCCTTCTTTTTGTCTACAATTAATTGTAGGTTAAGATTCTCTTTCTAATAGTTATCATATTTGTCTTTCGTCTTCCTAAAAGACTTAGCAAAGACATTGTATTCATCAAGCATATCTTTTATCTTCGACATAAGTTTTGAATCAAGTAGATTTGACCTTGCACAAATACAAAAAATGCCATCAGTGATATAAACTAAATAATTGGGTCCATCATTTACCTGTGTGACAACTGAATAAAAATAGGCATGTAGTCATTCAAAGCAAACAAAATAAAAAAACACAGTTTACCTAATTGCACCAATTTTGTTTTCAATTTCATTTTTTGTATATATATATATATATAGTTGGGCAAATTTTGGTGGTTTCCAGGCATTGGTAGCAGGCTTCCAATCAAATGGCATGATTGTCCATGAATTTTGTAAATTGCTAGACCTTTTCCTTTGAGCAGACTTGTATCTATCTTGGCCCCAGGAGAGTTGAATGCAAACATCATATTATAAGCCCTGATATTTTGTTGGTAATTTTTGCTTTCACATGATTCTTCTTCACATAGTAGTTGTTGGAAAAGCATTGGAGGATTCTTGAGAAAAGGAAGGTGTATCCTTCCCATGCTGCAACAAAGACTATATTTGAGATTAGCTTGGTTTCTATTTTTCCTCGTACTTTCTTGATACCACATAGCAGCTTGGCAATATGCACATATTTGAGACAGGTCGCCAAGACCAACATATCCTACAAAATAAATGTTATTTAGGTTGACACAGATGACATTATGGTTAAACTTTACTAAACCATGTTGTCAGTAAAACCAGTGCTAATGTCATGAGCGGTATCATCAACACTATCTAATAGTTCATTCTCATAATCTAGTACAATGCCATTTTTTTTTGTAAAACCACAAATAGTTACACCAATATTCTTATTACTTTATGTGTAATTCATTTGATAAAGTATTTCAAATTATTCTCACCTGCATTTTCAGCATTGTTATCTGATAAGGCTTCATTAGTATGATGAAGTGAATCATTTGCATGTTGAGGTACAAAGGAACGATCGAGGATTTCATTATCCAGTAGTCCAGTAGAAGCTGAAGATGCAGCCACAAAGTCACTGTACAAATTACTACGAAGGCTAAATATGTTATTGATAGTTTTCCTCTGTCTGGTTGGCATGTGTTGACTATTTGGCTGAGTATTAGTGATATCTGCTAATGCCATTTGAAAAGTTCTTTGGCTTCTGCCACTTTTTCCAGCTGCATTACCGGTTCCTATGACATTCATAACAGAAGCTCAGTGTTCACAGCATATGAAGAAATACACCTTATAACAACAATACAACTTGAGGATATTAGTGTACAGATAAAACCTATATTTTCATTGAATATGTGTACCTTTTTGGCTCTATCATTCTAACTTCTTCGTAAACGCTTTCCTTTTAATCTTGCAAATTTAGCAGAAACTCTTGTGTTAGAACCCTCTTCTTCCATGAATGATTAACTAGAAATGAAAGTGCTTTAATAATGACCTGAAGATATCTTAGCAGAATATGAGAAAATGAAAATATTACTCCGTATTTAAAGATTGCCATTTTTTAAAAGTTATATTGCTTTAAGAATGAACTGAAGATATGATATTCAAAATCATTGTTTCATCAACTCTAACTCACCTACCAACTATGACACAGTGATTTAAAAAAAATTGTCAGGAAAAATGCTGCACAAACTCTACTAATTAGAAAATCTTGTGCTTTTCATTAGGATTTTAGATGGTACAATGGTTAGAATGGAAAAGGTGACTTAGTGGAAGACTTAGTACTCTTGATTGCTATGCTGTCGTTGGTAACAACACCTTTTTGGTAGCCAGTAGACTTAGTGTAGCTTATACCTACGTTGTAGCCACATGTTAGCAAGTTATGAATCTACTTTTTTATTTCCTACAAAATACTATAAATATGTATATAGCAAATTTTAGACATTTCTGCACCAAATGGTAGTAGGCTGCCAGCACACTTAAAAGCAAACCTTACAGTGTTTTTTATGATACCCTTCTACAAGTCAACTCCCAACTATTCTGTAATTCTGTTGGACACTTGTATGCTTTGTTGTGATTTGTTTAAGACCATTATGTTGAAATTGATTTGGTTTTGTCCATAAATTACTTCATACAACAGATGATTTTTTTTATGCTTCTGTAAGGTTTGAAATACATGTTTTACAACAAAGGCTAAAATGTACAGGCATATGCAATTGGAAAATCCTACTCTTTTATTTTTGTGGACCTTCCAAAGTTCAGTTTAAAGCCATGCTTTGTTGGCCTTAACTGTGTAGTATTCTTTTCAACTTCAATCTTTGTGGACTTGTCAAAGTTAAAAGCCATGCTTTGATGGCCTTAAAAACTATCATATCAGATGGAAATTATTTGACCGTGATCACATTTTCAACATACCAAATTTTCATGGATTTCGAATTTCATTTGTCATATTGTGTAGGAACATTGCATTACACTTGGTTTGAAAAAAAAACAAAAGTAATATCCCAAAATTTAAAAAACAAAGCCCCAGTTTGAGCACAACATAATTTACAATACTTAAGAAGATGTTAATTCATCATAATAATTTTCTATAGCCTGAGGTGCACCACTCTTGCCTCCGCCAAAACCTTGATATCTTAGGTCTTCCTTTTGCTTTTTAATCCATTCAATTAACACTACATGTGGAGCAGGCTGTGCAATAATCATCTTAGCATTTTCAATTGATGATCTTTGTGCAACTGTCTTTGCACCTAGCTGGCAATACCAATGGGATTAATTATCAGTAATAAGACTCAGTTTTGACATAATAACATTATGATAACATAAGTTTTGCACACAAATCTCTTATGCCACAGTTAAGAACTCCTTGGCATGAAACATCCTTAGCACTTGCTTGTCTTGACAAATTTGATGCACCATATATCCAATTCGGATAATTAACAACATCTCGAACACATCTTCCTTCAGCACTTTCTCTGTCTATTAAAAATAATATATGTTTTTCAATAAGCGACATCACCTGTGGTGGATACACTCTTGGATCAACATGTTGAAAAAGTAAGAAAAACAGGTTATGCAACATTGGTTAAACTATTGAAACAATCAGAGCCCTATGAAAAATCTAAAAATACCTCAGTTGACAAAATAACATTATGGCAGTCCTCATTTAGTAACTTTGCTACATCAACATTTGGTAATTTAAACCATGCAGCTCCATAATCATCATAAACTTGAGCTATTAATGAGTAGTTGCAATGCCACAATAAACTTATTTTTTAATTGACTATCACACAAATGATTTGTGTGCAAAACAGAAGGTATGAATTAAGTATGTTTACCTAGGAATTAGTGGAACACTGACTTCAGTTTCGTAATGCCTTGCATCATTATATTCTACCAATCAATGGCCATTTTCTATTTCCCTCCAAGGCGTATTATCCATGAATCCAACGATTTTGGCCCAAACTACACACAAATCATCCTATACAATGAAAAGTACCATATGTATATATTAGTGAAGACCATATTAAATAACTTCAACAATCCAACTAAATGGTTATATATGAAAGATTAAAAACACTGACTCATACAAATAAGTGCAAATTTGCAATCCTTTTATGGGCATTAAGAATCAGGAATTTGAAATAAACATCTTTTGGAATTGGTCCAAGATTAATCACATACACTTTTTCAAGCTTGACTCTGTTATGGAACATGTAATGTTAATCTTAAACGAATGCACCTTTCACCAATGACAAAAGCAATACACATTTGGCGAAAATTGCAACTGCAGTAGATAGACATTAAACCAATGTATACCTTATTCTAGAATTAGACATGGTTGGTAAGTTTGGATTCAATATTATGTTGCTGACATTAGCCACCATTTCAATATACATTTCACCTGTTTCATTAGAACGACATTCAACATTAATATATTTACAAATGTATGTTGTATCATCAAGCGAGAATGACATTCAACATTAATATTAAGGCCTACCATGACTCAATGCACCACATACCTGCAGTCTGCTATGTTGAATTGCCAAAAAAAAGAGGAGCATCAACATTGTCATCTCTCACTAAGTCTATTATAACTTTGACATATTCATCACAGAAAACAGATTCAATAGTATGCTTGCACAATAATACAAAATTGAATATTAGACACTGTGTAGTATACAAAATATAATTTGAAGAAAAATGAATCATACTCTCCATCAGTGATGTGAGCAAATATCCTTTGAATAGTTGTGCCATTTTTTACAAAGTTTTGCACTGACGATATTGTTGAAATCCACCCAGCTATGTCTTCATTACATAAAATACCCAACAAATTAAATCACAAACTTGCTCATAACATTATAACTAAATCCTATTAGAATAAGACAACTACTATACCTATGCAATATGCAGGAATTTCAGATGATTCAGTAATGACTTCTAATGGAATTGGTTTCAGGCAACATAGTTGACTCAATGTTTCAGATCCCATTGATGTAACAATAGAGAATCTTGTTATTGCAAGCTTATATTCATGATTTGCCAAGTGCGAATTAGCACAGTTCCTCAATACACTAACATTGTGCAAGATATAGAGCTTTCCTTCTTCCATATTTAAACTCAGGAGATTCCAAATATCTTTTCTTACAAATGTTTCAATTTGATCACCCTTATTCCATATAAAAATTCAACTTAGTGTAAGGCACAAACATAGTTTTCCATAGGTGTTGTTCAAATAAGATATAAACAAAATAACTTGATACTTGGCTATAAACAAAACCAATTTGAACCTCCCAATTGCACTTCCATTAACATTGTCAATTGTTTTCCATATCTTATTGACTTGAGCCTTCACAGCCCAACAAGTAATAGAAGGAGCAATAACCTTCACTGGGATTAACACGTATCCTAAAATTGCCATCACCTTAGGACAACCGTATCACAAACACAGGTGTCCTAGGTTTGTAATGAAATCAGCTGCTATTATTGGCAGTGTATGAGGAAATCACCTTTGCTCTATTCTTTCTGCAATTGAATTTCCTTTGGCCAAACACTGTGTAATTCCTAGAGTGTTAACTTGTCATTTCATGTGCACAAAAATTAGTAGGCTCTACTATTAGCAATTGTGTGCGATCTACACACATCTGGATAAAAGATCTTTGTCTGCAACTATGTAGTGCATGAATCAATAAATTTGACTGCAACATGACTTAAACCATCATGTCTATCACTGTTAGCGCACAATTATTGTTGTAAAAAAAAGCTCTTGACATGTATGTCACTGTTAACCAATTGGTAAAATATTAACATATCAATTACCAATTCGAATAGAATTGGTTTGGTTACATTATTATATTCATGTTTGTACCGCGAACAAACACCTTGACCATAATCTATAAACTGTGAAAAAGAGTTTTATATGTCAAGAGGCTTCCACTTGTTATGTTTACCTTTTATTTCTCATGGTCTCATTGACTTTGTTATATTATATATGTCACAAGATACTGCCTAAACATTACTGAATTTGTAGCACTATTTTAATTTATAATCCTAGCAAGACTCGTAATAATGGTGTTTCGATTTGTTCATAAAAGAACTCTCGTATATGAGGAAGGCACCTCTGCTACATTAGAAAGTGGAATATAGGAGGAGAAATACATAAGCTCACATCCAATATGAAACATTTCATAGTCAAAAAAGCATATTTCATATCTTAATTAACACAAATGACTTTTTTTTTTTAATTTGATCATAACACAGCTCTGGTATATGAGGAAGGCACCTCTGCTACATTAGAAAGTGGAATACAAGATGAGAAATACATATGCTCACATCCAAAACTCAACATTTCATAGAAGAACTCTCGTATATGAGGAAGGCACCTCTGCTACATTAGAAAGTGGAATATAGGAGGAGAAATACATAAGCTCACATCCAATATGAAACATTTCATAGTCAAAAAAGCATATTTCATATCTTAATTAACACAAATGACTTTTTTTTTTTAATTTGATCATAACACAGCTCTGGTATATGAGGAAGGCACCTCTGCTACATTAGAAAGTGGAATACAAGATGAGAAATACATATGCTCACATCCAAAACTCAACATTTCATAGTCAACAAAATATATATATATATATATATATATATATATATCTTAAAAATTAAGCATGCTACATAGAGCATAAGTGTTAACATATTACAACACACAAAAGGCAACATTAAACAACCTAGAAAATAGCAGGCTTCAAAATCCTTTTATCCAATCATGCTTTACTCAGACTTGATATGTTTAGATAATTTGGAACATGATAACTGAATTGATGACAAGTCTTCAAATGGTATTGATTCCAACTAAGATTCAGAGATCAAAAATCCTTTTTTTGCAGGAGTTACTGACTTAGATGATTCAGGATCAAAATCTCCATGGGCTAATAAGGATTGTTGTTGTGGTGATATATAAATACAACAAATGTTACCTTCACTGTAAGTTAAGTATTAATAAACATAGATTAAACCATAACTTATAGTGTAGGTTATATCATCTCTCTACTTCACAAACGAATCTGACATTTCGGGCTCAATTCCGGCAAGCTATATTAAAAAAAACAATAAAATTAGATTTGGAATTGTCATGTTACAAACCATAAAGATTATTAATTATATTGACCTCATATGTAGGAAGTCTCTTCAATAATAACATAATTAGATCTTCATCCTCTGAGATTTGTGACACAGAATACCGGGTATTGTTCCATATAGCCTTAAATCTAAAAGCTAATTTTTTGCCCAGTATCCTATCAATAGCCTCTACAATGTCCTTTGGATCAAATTCACCTTCTGCCAAGGGTTAACATCAAATTCAAATTCAAATATATAAACACCGCAAGCTGACTATGATGATTAACTAAAGCTATTAGATTATAGTTTACACCTCATCAATCATCTGTTGTTTAATCTCACTTGCACTTTCTTTAATGAGTGCATTACACTCACGATCCCATAAAGTAAAGTTAGCAGTTTCATTAGGTTGGCCAACTCTCACTTCCAATTGAAACCTATATAGTATAGCATGATTTAACTTAAGTTATCATAGATTATTTAATGACACATGAATTGGAAACATATACATACATGTCTAATATAAGAAACACAAGTTTAAATACATACCCTGGCCACAATTGTTGCACTTTCATTTCCACAACCTTGACAGGTGTATGGAAATTTCTCACATTCCACTTTCTTGTTACATTTTGGGCAACTTTCATATATCCAACCATTGCCAACTAAGAACTTGGTTATCATGGCAACAGCCACACAAACACATTCCTAGCAAACACAATATATAAAACTTTTAACATCACATTATTGTTAATCATGAAAGATATCAGCCATCAAAATCAATCCTAGCAACCTTTAACATGTACCTTTTTCAACTCACAAAGTTCACTTAATGATTTAACTTGAGCATTATAAAGAAATCTATCCTCTGAAGTAGGTTGGGCAGAATAAGAGACTTGACTCAACCTTTGACTGCAAGTCACAAGGCTTAGTTGACTCGGATCAAATCTGCAATAGAGTAAGAAAAAGGATAATCACTACTCATTTTTATTTATATTGAAGAAAGAAGTATGGTTTCATAATCACTACCTATTTTTATAATCTTCAATGTCCTTCAAATCTTCATTGATAAATAGCCTAAAACCATACATTAAATTTTGAATGGACACTGCATAAGCCCCTACATATGTAATATGATTATTAAGGCAATGACAATATAATCTAGAATTTATCTACATAAATCATAAGTGACATAATAACCTCGTGCTTCCTTAATTTTTGCCAAATGAAGCAGAAGTATAATTGGTCCATTTTGATGTTTGTCCAAATAATCTTTCAGCAAGAATGTAAAATCCTCCCACAGAGTACAATTGACAATGGTACCACTATTATTAAATTAAAAAACAAAACATAATTGTAGTCAATCATATGGATCATTATAAATATTTCTATTTAACATTAAAATAACAATGATAGAAAGTACCACTTATCCTTCATAGTGAGGACCACCTTTTTGGGTTTTCCATCCAGGCTCCATTGCAATACATCAACTAACTCCCCGATAACATTTGCCCATAAGCTCAGGTTTATTAACTTTTGAATCCATGACAACGAGCGGACTGAATAAGAAGTAAGTAATAAACATACCTATTAAGTAGTCAGGATTGGCACTGCCAGTAAGAACATCATCAAATAGTGTAAAACCATACACCATTTCTGGTATCATTGGAAAATCTTGCTCTTTTACTTTTGTAGAAGTGACAAAGTTCAGTTTAAAGGCATGCTTTGTTGGCCTAAACTGTCCAATATTCTTTTCAAATTCAAAATTTTGTATCATATATGTCTTACCCACTTTAACAACATCATTCCACTTATCAGGATCAACATCTTTAATTTGAGCAACAATCTTATCAGCCTATGCAAATATTAAAAACTGGGATATCAGATGGAAATTATTTGACAATATACATGAATAATTTATATGATACATTCTCATCCATCAAGATCATTCCAATGTTAATCCTTGCAGCCCTTCAAATAACCCACATATTAATCATACGCACACTTATTTTCCAAGTCTACTTTTGAGCAGTGATGTCCATAATGGAGTTGAGCTTACGCGTCATGATGAACTACTAACATAGATAACCATTAAAGCATCAAGCATGCAAATAAAATGAATTTTTTAAAAGGAACAAAGACATCATCATGAACACTAAGATAGTGAGTAGGATACTGCAAATAGAAAGGCGGCAACACATAAAAAAGACAGAAACCAAAAAAGAATGTAGTGCATAGAGCATCAACAGATATATACAAAGAACCTTACCAAGTGAAGTCAGTTTCTTCAAGCAACACAGGTGGACAACCTTTGTACACCAGAGAATGAAAATGCAGGATTTTGGTTAGGTTGTGGAACATGCAACTGGAATGCAGAAATGAGAAAGAACCTTACCAAGTGAAGTGAGCTTCTTTAACCAACATAGGTGGAAGTGAGGTAAAATTGGAAGCTTGTGGTTTATGCAACTGGAATCCAGAAATGAGGTGAAATCGAAAGCTTGCGATTTATGCAAAAAATGGAATCTAGAAATGAAGTGAAATCAGAAGCTATTCACATTTGTCGCAAAACGAAAGATATTGCACAATGTTTCATAGCCTCTCTCTAGCTGTCACAATAGCTCAGCAACGTGAATCAATCAACTAAGACTATAGAATCGGCATAGCCTGGAACCTAGCCGAATCGTGGCCTGCATTTTTGAATTTGAATTTAAATTTTTTTGAAATTTGGAAATGGAAAACGGTGGAACGAAGAAGCAGCGGAAGCAGAACGCGGGAACCTTGCGCGGGAGCTGATGAAAGATTGAGGAAACTAACACATGTCAAGAAAAAATAAAAAAATTGGAAGAAACGGATAGCGCTGACATGTGGAACAACCGGTCATTGTTTTATTACTAACATATAGATTTTTTCTTATAAATTTTTTCTTATAAAGATAACATTATAAGAAGTTCTTAGAAGGAAGAAATAAAAACCTTTCGGATTTAGATATATGAGTTGATTTTACTTCATGTAACGATATGTTGACAATTTTCAAATTCGAGTAAATATATAATTTAATTAATGAAAAATGTTACTTTATTTTATGAGAAATTTTGTTTATATAAATTGTTGGTACCCGAAGCAATAGCTTGCCAGTTTTGTCCGATTAAATTGATTTTCTGACGCAATGCAACCTTTTGAATAAATTAATATAAAGTATAACCACCAAAAGACATTACTTGTATTAATTAAGGTATATAGAACTAACGCTGTCTTAATAATAAAAAGAAAAAAGAATTGACGCTGTAATGGCTATATCCAATTTGAGGACTCACTATATCTTTAATTAATTGTAGCCTACTTATTATATTAATATAAGAACCATCACTTCAATTACTAATATTGAATTTGAAGGAAAAATTTGTTTAACTTAATTGATTGAGGATGGTGTATGAGGATAAATTCTCGTGTGTATTTAATTTCTACAAATAAAAAAATATTGAATTTGGAGTACTTAATTAGGGATAGGGATTTTAGTTTATTATTTTCAGAACGTACCGCCAGTAACCAACTTGTTGCACGTAAATGATATTTTAAATGAATGTAATTCGATAAACTCTCTATTCTAATTAAAAAATTGTGAATATCTTTTTAATTAATATGCATGTACATAAGAAAATTAAAATAGATGAGCACATGTTTCTTCATGTGTTGGTTACTCATCTACTTACTAAATGCAAAACTACAATGTACACATAAATACATAATTTAATTAAAGTCGTGTCGTTTTCTAAGATTCATGAAACGTCGCTGATGATGTTGCCATATCAAGAGGCAAAGCAAATAGGCAACTGCTCATGTTCACATCTGATAATTTTCTACTTTATTAGGACATGAAAGTGGCGCAATTGCATTGAAACCCCATATGTGTTAACTATGGTCCCCCACTCTTAAAGCCTCTCATGAATGTGACCTTATTGGCAAAGATGTTTGCATGAACCAACGGTTCTTGTTGTTGGGATTAAGGGAGGGGATGATGTGAGTTTTCAAGGGCTTCTTGCTAAGGACTCATCAAACGGTCCACTTTGGATAAATGTTTTGTTCAAATAAAATAGGGCAATAAAAAGTTCTTATTTGACTATAATATATGCGGTGTATTTATTTAGACGGGTATATATAAACAAATTTAAAAATAAGAAATTGAGATAATGATATACTTTTAATATAGTAATGCAAATTAAATCTATAAATAATCACGCATAATAATTATTAAAAGAAAAAAAAACGTGGATAGATAGATTGATTTGATATCTTTAGTATCTCAACTTGATCATCAAGTATATACTTGAAAATAAAAAGGCTCATCATCAATTCATCATCATAATGAACACAACCTAGAGTGAGAAAATCAATATTAGAGAGAAAAAAAGTGTGGATAGTGACATGTCTTGGATGGCCAAGAAAGGTTTAGAATTATGTAAGAGTGAGAGAAAGTTGGGTTGGGGCTGCTAATATGTATGGCAAAGCGAGTCAAACATTCATGAATAAAGAGTGCTCTGATTTATGCACAAAGGAAAGGAAAGAAAGAAAAAAAGTGATGACAACAAATATA
The DNA here is from genome assembly GCF_000004515.6 of Glycine max. Taxonomy (NCBI): domain Eukaryota; kingdom Viridiplantae; phylum Streptophyta; class Magnoliopsida; order Fabales; family Fabaceae; genus Glycine; species Glycine max. The sequence goes on along the minus strand of NC_038245.2, from coordinate 19,457,003 downwards.
TATTATCATTAAATTACCATTTCAGATAAACTCTGTGAAAAACTCATCACTGACAAATTAATAGAACCTCTCATTGCTCCTTATAACAAGAAGAGAGGTCACCTTCGCTCTCTTTTACAATGTGGCTGAATTAGGAGTAAATTTTAAGCTAAAAAAAGGATTAAAGTGACATGGGCACTGCAGTTGTTGAAAGAATTGAAAGAAAAACGGGTTGACATGTATATCTCCTCTCTTTTTCTATATGACGCAAGATATATTTATGGAAGAATTTGAAGTAGAGAAAAGTTGAGTACGACGAATCGATCCATTCCTATATATCCACTCTTATATGTTAAAATATAATTTATTCTTTTTAAGAGTTGAATCACAAAAGTGCTCAAGACAAGTCCCACATAACTTAGTTACAAGCATAAGATAACAAAACAAAGCCGATAATAAAGCAAGAACAATAATATATGCACACCTCTATATTGCAAACAAATATTTGACATTTATTATTTATTTATTTTTCACTTTTCTTATCACATTATATCACTTATTATATTTACAATTATCTTTTCTAATTTCTTTTTCTAGATGTCAAACAGTATATATCAAGGTGTCCACTAATCTCTTTTTCCACAAAACAATATGCCCTTGATACAAAGTAATAGTAACCTTCAAATACATAAAAGTGCCTAAACATAGTAAGAAACAATATAAAGATTGAAATTAATTAATTAATTTGACGTTGAAATTTTGTATGACATTTGTTATGGTATACATTTCTTTTAGGGTTTGAGGCAACCTAATTAGGACATTCAAGTATGTAATCTATCTTCGTTAGCTTCCTCTCGAGCTTTTATTTGAGAACAATTATGTCGATACCAGATTGCTTGGGATAAGAAGAAAGTTTCCACCATCGTGGATTTGGTGTGTTTCCTCCCAAGTATCTCGAGTGGTGTTAGCTGAGTTGGATTCACGGTGGGTCAATGCAAAGCAAATTAGCACTTGTGAACATGAGCTTGAGTACTAACCAGCCCGAGAGGATACATAACCCTCTAGCCTTGAGCGTGAAGAGGCTTAGGCACAGATCAATTTGTTGCCGACCTAGGAGGGTATACAACTCTCCAATCTCGAGCTTGAAGTGTGAAGAGGCTTGAACGTGGGTCGACACAATAGGGTACATGATTAAAATCATAATAATAATGCACAATTCCACAAAATTATTATTACTATTAAGTTAAAATTAACATTTTCTAGTTCTTAATTTATGGCTTCTAAATGGATATTCTTCATCTCAGTTCATAATAGTGCACAAATGCTCTATGTTTTAATTAGTCTCATGATCATTACTATTATATTAATATTATTATTGTTGTTATCACTATCCCTATGTCATCATTATTATACTGATGTTGATGCTATTATTATCACTATTATTATTGTTTAATTATTTTATTATTATTATTGTTATAGTTATCATCACTAGTCTTATCATAGTCACTATCACCACTTATGAATAAGTTTTATTCAAATTTAATATAACTCCATCCTTAATTACCCAAATAGAAGTATAAAAAAATTGAATTTTTTTTAAATTAAAATTTTATATTCTTTTTTTATACATCTATAATTCTAATTATAATTTTACATTCTAATTCTTCATATGACCTAAACATGTGAATTTCATGTGTCAAATAAATCCTTATATGTAGATAGATGGTGTATTTTAAGGGAGTGCACTTTAATTTAGTACTAGCTAACATATATATTTTGTGTTTTGCATAACTATTTTTAAATTCAACTAAAATATAAAAAAATAAAAATATTTATACAATGTACAGTTATATTTGTTAATATTAAATTAAATTACACTTCCTTAGAAGTGGTTTAATCGCTTAGTGTAAATATACTCTAAATAATAAAAACATGTTTTTCTTAACTCTTCGTTTGATCAGTATATATTTAAATTTTAACTAATTATGCATATATTTATATAATTTTAAATATTTTAAACCTACATTTTTTAAAATTCTATCTGAGTCAATTATATAATCATATATTTCACTTTATAATTTATCAAATTTATAATATTAAGCATACAAATCATTTAATATTTATTCAATTTAATTGTATTATTTTATTATTTGATCTTAATTAGTACCTCTCTCAAATTCCCCCATCCCCTTATAGATTTATTTGTTTCTAGATAGTTATTAATTTTTCAGTTGAAAATATACTTTTTTTTTTATTGATTTTACCGGTCAATGTATGTTCAACTTCAATTTATTTCTGAACTCTCTTAACATAATATTCATCTTTATATATATATATATATATATATATATATATATATGAAAATTGTTGTACAACGGACATTATGGCCAGCAGCTAATTATTAAGAAAGAGGGGAAAAAAGAAGAAAAAAAACTTAAATATTGGAAGAGTATTTGTACTTAGTTACCGAGGGAGATTACATATGCTCTATCTAGCTCACTCACCCATTCGTGTCATCTGATAATTCAATTTGATGGTCGAGGACCACTCTTCTCACTCTGCAGACTCCTGCAATAGATATAAAAACAGCCAACAAAGAAATAAAGAACCGACACCAACTAGTAGTACCATACATGGTCCTAGAAAGAGAGAGGGAGAGAGAGAGAGAAGAAGAAGAAGAAGAGAGAGAGAGAGAGAGAGAGGGACTTTACCAAAGAAGTTGGGGTCATTTCTTAGTCATTCTAAAGTTAGAATTCATGAACTACGTTACTCGGTGGTGTCTGATGAATACACGTACGTTAAATAAGAGAAGCCGTGAGGAGGAATTGACGTGTGCAGAGAGAAACCAAGTACTACTATATAGCAAGTAGTGCACGAGTAGTAGTGGATGGTAAATCTTGATCTCTAGTCTCTACCTTATCATATGGCTATATTTCTATGCCATACGTACTAGAAAGTAAGAAAGAGCGGATCCAATGTGGAACATGATATGAATGGTTTTTTATAACGGTAAACAGAAATATTTTATTGAGGGGGGTACAAAGAATAATAATCCAATTCTTAATACTAGATTAATGCATGTTGAAGAATTTACATACAATAAGACTTCATGAGATGTACGTACGTAGAGCATTATATTAATACATAATTAGCAAAATAGAAAAATATGACCTAAATATTTTAGTGTCTAATTAATCTTAGTTATATGGTTCCATTAACATGTTCGGACCGTCCACAAGTGTCAACTCTCACATAAGCAATGTAAGCATTTATGTCACAAGCTCAATATTTAGTGTACTATGTGATGTAATCATATCTCCTAAGGGCATTGGATAAAAGACTCCAAAAAGATTGGGTTAGAGATGCAGGAGAAGGTCCTGGAATTTTCATAAGCTTTAGGGTAGATTTTAGATCCATGGACTAAGTATGAGTCTGCTTATCTTTGTACATATTAAATTGAGATTTTATTATTTTTTTGGGCCTTATATTCAGGGATTCACAGTGTAGGGAGGGTATCCTAGTAATATAGGATTTTTCAGCCTTTGTATTTTAGGGCACCTAGACTAGTTTTTGTATTATGGGTAGTTTTATAATTTCACATGCATTAAGTGTATTATTTGATGTGTGTGTTGGGAGAGAAATTTAATTGAATTGCAAGAAGCTCAATCCAATTAAATTTTAGACCAGCCTAAGGGGGAAGTGAGCATTTGTTTGTTACACCTCATTATCACATCATATAGTCACACTTTGTGTTTGTCCTTCATGCTTTACATGTCTCATGGCACCTAAGCACACTTAGTGGAGAATCTTGGATTTGATCTTAGATTAGTGCGTTGAATCATAGCTGAAATTCACTAATCATAATTAGTAAAATTTTGACTTCAAATTTGGCTCCACAAATTCAAATTTAAATTCAAGTGAAATTTGAATTGACCCTTTAATTTTGTGTGGCACTTAGACTACAAATAGAGGTATTGTGCGTGTATTTTTTTAACTTTGATCATTTGAGAAATTATACTTCAAAGTTTAAACCTCATTCTCCTTCTACCTTCAAGTTCTAATCCATGACTTCCTACGGTGGTGAGCTTGTTCTTGACTCATCTTCTCCTTTAAGTAGCATCTCCAATTACCTTTCCTCTTTCTCCATTTCGCCGTCATTGATCTTCAAGAAGCAAAGGACTCCATTGATGAAGAAGATCCAAGGCCTACAGCTCTACATGGAGCCACATCACTATGAACCATTCAACCAATTATATCCCTCAAGGACCGATCTACAATAAGGCAATGATCTATGATATTCCATTGATCTTTATAGTGTCGATCATATATAGACACACATTAACATTGACTGACTATATTGATTGAGCACAACCATGACTCTTAGAAGGGTTCCACACGGGTCTAGCTAGTACTATCAAGTATGTGTTCTTTGAAATTATATGTTAGAATGTGATGACGACACTAACTAGGTAGTGTACCACGTTTTTGACATGTCAAAAACACACAACAACACATTTGTACTCACAAAAAGGGAACTAGATAGGGAAGAACAAGTCATTGTAAGAAATGGCTAAAACCTTGTTAAATGATAACTTCATTGCTAAACATTTATGGGTTGGAGCAATAAATACTATCTATAGCATTCAAAACAAAATCTATATATATGACCCATCTTGAACAAGACTTCATAGGAATTGTGGAACAGACAAAAACCTAATATCTTATTTTGACGATTGTTGGCATTAGCAAATGCTATGTTCAGTGAAAAAATGTCATATCATCCAAAGTGGTATGTTAGTTAAGATTAAAAAACTATAGAACTAAAAACAAAAAATAATAACTTACAGAGACTGAAAAGGAAAAAAATATAAGGACTAAAAGACAAATAGTAACTTATTTTCAAGACAAAAAATGATTTAAATTTTAAATTAAATATTAATATAAAATAAATACTAGACCTATCTAAAAACTTTATATGAAATAAGCATTTAGGGATGAAAACAACTTAGGCTTTGATAATCTTGAGTCTATCTTCATTTAAAATTATAAAAGTTCATCTTTGTTTGTTTTCTTGATACAAGAGCTAATTTTAAAGAATATGTCCTATTTGAAGGTTTGACATATTCTAAAAGATTTTACATAACCATACAATGGGACACATTTTGTATAGAATCACAATATTGAGTTACAATTGCATTGGTATAAAAAAGGGTGATGACTCTTGGGTAAAAAAGGGTGCTCAACCAAATGATGATGAAGGACAATTACCAGTCGAAGGGGACTCTTCTCTCCTTCAAAGTATTTTGGACAGGTTTGATGGACTCCAAACCTATGTTGGCGAAAGGTTTGATGCTTTGGAACAACAAATAGACATGCAATTTGATGCAATGGACTCAAGGATCACAAAGGTTGAAGAAGATGTCACCATCATTCGCGATTGCCTTGATTTACCTCCACCACCATCAGTTTAGAATTTATTATTATTATTATATTTTGTTTCTAAAGCCTTGTATTTGGTTATATACTTATGACATTTGAACACTTAGTATTTTTAATATTTGCTTAGTATGACTGAATATTTATGGATTGTGATATATGACTATGTGGTTTGCATTATAATTTGGTTTATGTCTTGCTTCATGAATGGTTTAGAATCTTTTATGATTATTTTACAAAATATGCTTTGTGTATGTTTTTAAAATATGTATGTTTTACGCACTTTGACCTTTTTTATGTTGCCAAAGGGGGAGAGAAAAATGGGTATTTTAAGAAATCAAGATGTTATAATTTCAAAAACTTTAAAATTAAGCATAAATTCAATAAGAAAGGGAGAGAAAGGGATGAGTGAACTGTAGAACAAAATTGTATGCATTCTCTTGATTTTAGGATTGTCATCATTAAAAAGGGAGAGATTGTGGAAGTAATGTCTTCCAAGGTTATTTTGATGATGTCAAAGAATCAAGAGTCAAGCAAATTCCAAAGATTCAAGAATCAAGATTCAAGAATAATCAAGATCAAGATTCAAGACTCAAGATTCAAGAATCAAGAGAAGACTCAATCAAGATAAGTACTAAAAAAGTTTTTCAAAATATTGAGTAGCACAAGAAGTTTTCACAAAATCATTACTAAAGAGTTTTTCTCTCTGGTAATCGATTATCAGAAGGCAGTAATCGATTACTAGTATTTTAAAACGTTAAGATTTCAAATTTCAAGAGTTACAACTTATGTTTAAACAGTTTTAAATTATTTTAAACTTGTGTAATCGATTACACAATATTTGTTATCGATTACCAGAGCTTCTAAACATTTTAATTTTCAAAATTCAAAATGAAGAGTCACATCTGTTGATGTGTAATCAATTACACCTTAATGGTAATTGATTACCAGTGACTGATTTCGAAAAATACATTTTCAAAAGTCATAATTCTTCAAGTGACTTGTTTCTAAAGATTTTTTCAAAAGTCCCAACTTTTTAAGTGACTAGTTTTAAAGAAATTGCCAAGAGTCACAAGCTTTGACATGAGTCATCAAGAGATTATAAATATGTGACCATGGAATGAGTATCAATAATCAATTATCAATCATCAATCATCAATCATCTTTGAATTGTCTATCTTTCAATCTTTTTTCAACATCATCTCTCAAACATCTTTCAATCAATCTTTCAATATCTTTCTACAGAATTTTCTAATTCATTTCTCTTCATCTTTCTAAAAGTTTTTTATCAACACTTTCTCTTCCAAGAAAAGTTCTTTGTTCAAAAACTTGTGTTATTAATCTTTTTCATTATCTTCTCCCTTTACCAAAAGAACGAAGGACTAATCGCCTGAATTCTTTTGTGTCTCTCTTCTCCCTTACAAAAGATTTAAAGGACTAACCGCCTGAGAATTCTTTTGATTCTTCCCTTCCCCTTAAGCAAAAGATTTCAAAGGACTAACCGTCTGAGATATCTATTGTTTCCCCTTTACAAAGATTCAAAAGACTAACAGCCTGAGAATTCTTTGTCCCAACACATTAAAGGGTACATCTTTTGTGGTACAAGTAGAGGGTACATCTACTTGGAGATTGTTATACTGAGAACAAGAGAGGGTACATCTCTTGTGGATCAGTTCAAGTAGAGGATACATCCACTTGATTTTTCAAAGAGAATAAGGGAGGGTACATACCTTGTGAATCTTTGACTTGTAAAGAATTTTCCAAGGTTAAAAGAAATCTCAAGAGCCGCAGGTTGCTTGGGAACTGGATGTAGGCACGATTTGTGGCCGAACCAGTATAAATCTTGTGTTTGTCTTCTTTTTCCCTACACTCTTTAATTTCCGCTATGTACTTTTAGTTATCGCTTTTACTTTTGGTTAAATTTCTATTTCTGTTCTTTATTCTCTTAACTTAATAGTAAAAGTCTATTTGAATCTAGTAACATTAAGAATGATAGATTTTTTAATTAGTCAAGACACGTTCATAATTAATTCAACCCCCTTCTTAATTATTCCGATGTCACTTGATCCAACAAATTTTACATAACCATACAATGGGACACATTTTGTATAGAATCACAATATTGAGTTACAATTTCATTGATAAAAAAAAAGAAGAAGAAGAAGTGATTTTGAAGGGCTGGCCTAGCCAATTTGAAGGTTTTCTAACGTCATCATAATTTTTTGTTTCTCCAAATTCTCACTTTAGAGTCAATTCATGGTGTCATCCTTAAACCACCATCACCAATGACTATTATCCAAAAATCATAGTGCCAAGGCCATCCTTCATCGAGTGACGCTTGACTTAAAAGCCTAGTTTGTTTAAAAATTCTAAGGCTAAAAATGCTTAGTACTATGCATAGATTACTTTTTAGGTTTGACATTTTCATTTTCAAAATCTAACTTAATTAGTCTACCAGATCAACGACCTGCTTAGAATCAAACCTTCAAATAGGATAAATAATATAAGAGTGCGTCAAACAGTACGTATTTATTAGTACTCCTTCAATCTCTAACACAAAATAATACTTGTTTAATTTTTATTTGGTGACGTGGGAATACAATGAATTGAAGGGAAGGAAAAAAAAAACATAAAATGACGCTAATTGTTCAATAAAGAGATAAACAAGACTTTTTTCATTGGAAGACATCAAAAAGTCATAATAAGATAAAGGGTCTTTGCAGGATTCAAGCTTAAAATATTTTATTGCTCTGAATACATTAATAATAGTTATTAGGTAAATACAAATTTTATTAGTTTTTTCTAAAAGTACTATTTATTAATAAGTAAAAATGCTTTTTGAATTCCTAACTAAAGGGTTTTGATGCCTATATAATCGGCTGTCTTTAAAAGCGTTAAGTTAACTTATTAAATAAGATTAATTGTTAAATTAGCTAATCAATATAGAATAATATAAAGTATCATGTTTATATGTTCTTTATATTTTTTGCATAAATAAAAATATTTTTTATGTAATTGTATCTATTTAAAATATTTTTAGTTACTTTTAAATTTTTATCATTTTTTTTTGTAAAAAAATCAAATATATTTCATTAAAAAGGTAAAGATAAATATTGCGATAATTTCACAAAGTGGTGAAATATAAAGAAGGATTTTATTAAGTTAATTAGTTTAATGTTAAAGACGGAGTAAATGAGAAACTTTGTTAAAGTAATAATGATAAAAAAAAAGGAAAATAGAAATTCAAGCGTTATTCGAATTAGTAGTATTTGAAAGAAAAAAAATGCAAGTTAAATGTAAGTACATTAATTAGATGCCTTTATTTTAATTAAAATACATAAAATATTCAAATAAGTTACATGTTAATTATAATGGCTAACTAGTTAAATATACACTTAATCATATTGTACATGTAAACCTTTTACATTAAAATACCCTAAATTATGACTTAGGTCACACTTTCCTATAAAAAAAATATAATTAGAAATAAATAAATAAAACTGAAAAGGCTAGTTTGTTAAATTATAATTATTTTATAGAATTATCCGTTGAATTAGTTGGAAAATACAAAATGACAAAAATAAACATATTTATATGATAATTTTATAAAAAAATTATTTTATTTTATGGATTAAAATATATTTTGAGGTATTATAAATTTATTTATTTTTATTAATTTTAAACTCTTGTAATTTTTTATTGTAGGTAAATCATTTTCATTATATTTTTATTTCAAATATTACATTTTTTATATTCTATGTTCTACTATTAATCTTATTTAAAGCCTTAAAATATTTTTAATTAAGTTAAATAAATTAAAAACAATACGCATAAGTAGATATTATATTTTTATTATGTTAATTAACATAATAGTTAAAATAGATCATATAATATAAAATTATTCAAAAAATAATCTAAAATAAAATAAATTTAATATTTATCATTGTCAATTTTGTGAAATATAATGTCCAAATAATAAATTAAATAATATAAATAGTACAATGGTTAAAATAAATAGTGTAATATAAAAATAGGTAGGAGGAATGAGTGAAAATAAATAAATCATAAATCCATGCTTTATTTAAAAAGGATAATAAGAAAACATAATAAATATTTTAAGAATAAAAATAAAATAAAATATAAAAAGTTAGAAGCTAGGAGTTAATATTTTTAAAAATGTTATTTTAAGTAACATTTCAAAAAATATTGAAAACTATTAAAAAGTTTATTTACTGAAAGATCGAACAAATTTCTTTAACTAGTAAAAGAAGCGAACTGGAATAACTTACCGAATATAGTCTGAATCTTCCAAAACATGCACATGCAAAGATGAGAAAAAACTATTTTTTAATTAAAATAAGAGTATGTCTAAAATAAGCAATGTAAAATAGAGAAATGCAGCACACTCTAATATATTATTTAATAAAATTTATTAGAAAATCTATATGGGTCTTATTCTCTATTTTGTAGGTTTGATTCCCAGATTAATATGAATTCCAACCAATAAAAAAAGAATTTAGTTTAATTACACTATAAATAAAATGCATTGCTATCCAATTATAATTTGCATGTATATGGTAAATTGTAAAGTTTTATAATAACTACTTTAAAAGTCATAAGATTATTTCTAATTTCTAATTGATAGGTAATAGAAGATATTTTACCTTAATTAATAGTGAATAAAAAATAAAAGTCTATAAAAATTTGGTACAAAAAGAGTATTAGAAAATATATTACTAATACTATTTATATGAAATTAATGATACACTTTTATATGTTAAGTCTGGTTGCGTCCAAGTCATATTGAACAATACCAAATAATTAAATTCTTAAGGTTTTGATGTTAATAAACTATAAATTTTACATGTTAATCTTTCATGCTTAAGTTGCAGGCTTATCTATCTCTATGAGATACAAGCAGAAAACATGAGCAGAAAGTCTCTGAACGATAACTAAAGTATTAGTCAATGAACGATACAGCCTCAACGTCAAGTTCTAAGAATACAAGTGCTTTAGCTCTTGGCTCATATTCCAAAAGCAATGAAACAATTACAAGATTCTCAACTACTGAAAGTAATCATATGAAAGTAACATCCATGGTTCAATAAGTAATTCGTGTCACAGCGCACAAGAGGGAAGTTTTAATTTGTCTAGTCTTTACATTCTTAATTCCTTTTGTCATATGCATTTAACGTTGTATTTGAATTGTACGCTAAAAGTCAGCTCTGAGCACAAGGTGACACTGGCAAATTGTACTTCTCTGAAGATACACTGCAAAAGATGTTTGTGGTCCCCACACTTTCTCTCTACAATGTAACGTGCCTCGTGTAAAGCATCCAAGCTATTAGACAACAGGTAGTTGGGATCTCTGAACGACTTGAAGCTCTAAAAGCTATATCAAACTTGAAAATGTTCGTGATAGAGGAGTCGAATCACTAGAGAATCATCTAAGTCAAAACGAACAAAGTACAGTAATGTTGTCATTTTAGTTTGACAAAGAAACTTGAGCGAATTGAATGAATTTTAGCTCTACTAAGCTAGCAATTTTCATTGTATTCAGGCTTATTGTGTAAATACTCTTTGAGTGATTAGAATACATTTTCTATCAAACACCTATTGTTTGTGAAGTCAAGAGTGACTTCGTGACAAAAAATACTTGGGTCTTAATCTCGGAGGGAGATTAAGGGTAGTGTCAAGAGTGGCCTAGAGAGTATTCGTTATAGCTAGAAGTGGTATAGAAAATACTTGGTTGTAATCAAAGATTTAATTAGTGGAACCCTTCAAGTTTTAAAGGAAAACGAGACGTAGCCCAAGAGTTGGGGTGAACTAGTATAAATCCTGTGTGTTTTCTTTACTGCTTCTATATAACTAGTTCCTTTTTATAGTTTACTTCTATAGTATTGTGTCCAAGTTTTGTGAATTTGTTTTTAAGTACAAAGTGATTTCGAATCCCTTGGATGAAACTTGTCATTCATTGATATCTGTTTGAGAAAAGCCTTCAAGTTTTCGAAAAACAAAATTTTTATCCATCACACTATTCAACCCCCCTTCCTCTTTTCTAGTGTATTTCTGATACGTCCTTATATACCATTATGACTTTGGAAAATGATTTTGGATAACCAATCAAACTATAGTATCTATATCTATTTGAAAAGGGACAAAAATAGAAGAGAAAAAATTATACATGTAATGGGCATTTCAATATGACATGAGATAGTGAAAAATATTAAGTGTCAATTAAGTGTTGGTACTAGTGAAGTATCAAAATATACAATTCTATCATCATTGAGCGCGTGAATCAACTAGCGTAAGGATTGTTTGAGCTTAACTAGAGGTTTCGAGTATGAGTTTTGGATATATAATTGCATTAAATGCTTAAAAAAATTGTCATCTATAATAATTCTATCTAAGTCAAAAATAACTATTTCATTGAGGGATGCTTGTTGTTTAAAAATAAAACATACACACATATCTACCTCTTTACCTATTTCTTAACTTTCATATAGTGTTAGTGTTAAATGAAAATATATGAAGAACCACACCTCAAAAAGAAAGGGAAAAAAATACATGAGATACCAGGCACTATTGAATTATTGAAGAGAAAATTTATAGTACTTTCTAAAAATCAAAGATTTTGATATTGTTATATTGAAATTAAAAATCTCTTAATATACGCAAACTGATTTAACTATTGACTCAATTTTTTTACAAATAAGTTAACAACATGATCTTTAACACACTCTTTATTATTAACTAGTTATAATTTTTGGGTTTAAATCATATGTGGACTACAAAGCTCTATGTAAAGTAATTTTATTCGAGTCGGATAAAAGTATTATCGGTATGTTAGTTCTTCTCCGAATATTTAATACAATTTCATATTCATGATTTTATTTAAATTAGTTGGAATTTATTAGTGAGTTTCACTCTTTATTTAATGAAATATGTTCATGATTTTATAATTTTCAATTTATAGTAAAATGTGTCTATAAGAAAATTGTTAAAGAGGATAATAGTATTAGAAATTCTCAATTTTTCTTTTACCAAAACCCTTAAATTATTCAAAGTATCATAATCATACTTCATAAACAACTCTCATTGTAGAGAGAGTTCTGAATTACAGACAACCCTGCACTAGAACCACCTCATGGGGATGTCTGTCCACAAAACATATTTTTCTTGTATAAAAGGAAAAGGTGGCTGTATGTATAGATGAAGTTACTACTACTCTTCCATGTGGATCCAAAATTAAGTGAAAGGGAGTGAAGGTGGTACTTTGAGAAGGCGAAGCCACTCTCAGACTTTGTGGCCTTGTCAGGCTTCACTCTGAGATGGATCAGACCCAATTGTCCATAGATCAGTCCCCACTCTCCCTCTGTTTATAGGACCCACCACACCACCCCTCTTCTCCCTCCATACTCATCACAACACTCACACACACACACCTTCATACACTATACTCCCCTAGCTTTCTCTATATACACACCCTCACATCACAATTCACAAACCTCTCCCTAGCTCCCATTAGTCCCTCTCATGGACAAGACATCATCAACAACAACAACCTCCGAGAGAGAAACTCACGACTTCATGAACGTCGACTCGTTCTCCCAACTCCCCTTCATCCGCCCGGCTCCTCTTGTCAGAGAGAAGTCAGGCATTCGCCTCTTTGGCATCGAATTTGCCGGCGGAAACAACAACAGCAGCAATAACAATAACAATTTTGTTGTTGTCTCGGCCGAGGATTCTGAGTCGGCCGAAATAACAACAGCAGCCAACACCAACACCAACATCAATAACAACAAACTCAACTCATTCGACCTCGATCCTTCCAACAAGGAGGAAAACACCCCCACTGCCACCAGTACTGGCACCACCGACACGAATGGCGAGAGCAGCCGCCGCTTCGAGTGCCACTACTGCTGCCGCAACTTCCCCACCTCCCAAGCCCTCGGCGGCCACCAAAACGCGCACAAACGCGAACGCCAGCACGCCAAACGTGCGCACCTCCAGTCCACCATGGTTCATGGCAGCACCTTCTCCGACGCGCACCATGTCTACAATCTCATGAACTACCGCTACGGTTCTTCCATTCCAACACCACCACCACCAACAATGCCTTATCCAACATGGAACAACAACAACAACAACACGCGCTTCTACGGAACAACAACAACGACGTCGTTTTCTCACCACCACCAACACCAACAACAACCTATTAACGGAAGCCCCTTAGCATTTTGGCGAATTCCTAATGGCACCACCATTAATAATAATAACCCTAGTTTCAGCCACGAGCGTTCTTCGACGTTGCCGCCTTTGTTCGCGACTGAGGAAATAGCGAACGTGAGAGCCTCCTCGCAGGTTGTTGTCGGAGCCTCGGGGCCGATGACGACGCAAAACCGCTACGTGTATGACTCGAAACAACGCGACCATGTGAGTTTGGATCTTCATCTGTAATAGTAGTAACATGTTTCATGTTTTCGTACATAGTATTATCATGAGCCAGTAATAACAACTCTATTATGATGATGATGATGGCATGGCGCTACGAGAGAATCGAGGGATTTGCAGGCAGCGACTCTTTCTATAGAGCGACTTTGGGGACAAATTCCATAAAATATGAGAAATTTCTTGTTTCCATTTTCTAATTCTTTCTTTCTTTTTTTATTTTTTGTTATTTTACATTAACAGTACAATTTTAGATCATATATATCCTACATGTGGTTTAATTATCACAGTCTATTTAATCTTTAAATCAAACTTGATTAATTATCTGATCTCATACTTTTTAATATTTTTTTTATTTTCTAACCGTGAATGAAATCTTTATTTTAAAATTAGCTAGACACTATAATTACTAATTTTACAAAACATGTATTTTGTTATGATTTAATTAAGGACATGGTATATGATATTATATGTTATAGGTTTCAATTGCAAGTAATAACCTATGTATGTATGTGTAAGGTTATGCACGTCGTCGTTTCATGGTGTGGACGGGGGGGGGGGGGGGAGGTGGAGAACTGTTTCACACGTGTGGGGATAATGGAAAGGGTAAGAGACAGTTGTGTGCGCATGAACAATTTGTCGAGACACACGTGTGCCGAAATCCATCATATTGTCCAGGCAGGTGGGGTGATGAGAGAGGTGGGTTTCTGATTCAATGCAATTGTAATTGTGAAAGGTTATGATGATAAGGTTTGATGGGTCTGCTCAATTTCTTGCAGAAAGAAAGTGATATTTCGATGCCATTAGCAGGCACCAATATTGCTCTCCTAAAATTAATTAATTTCTTTCAAAGTTTACATATGTGGTGAATATATCTTCCTTTTTTTTTCACTCACTTATTTACACCAGTGCAAAATGTAGAGAGAGAATTATTAATGAATGACATGAAGAATTGAAGATTCATAGATATCTTTCTATATATGTGTGCTTATATGGATTTGTGTCTATGTATATGGGATCAGCTTAATATTATGTCTAAAATGCATGGTGGAACCTAGCTCTTACCTAGGGCTTACGAGACAAAGTGAGAGCAACATCAAGGGTAGTAGTATATCGTATTCTTAGTGCTCAATTCTCTAAGAATAATAAATAAAATGGGAAGGTAGAAGGAACATCTTCTTTAAGAGCATGTGCATGTTGGTTATGCAAGAACATGTTGGAGCTTTTTCTGTGTTGTTCATTGAAGTTGACCCCAGGATGACTCAACTGGGTGTAGATATTGAATCAAAAAAGTGGTACTGATGATGTTTGGAAAAATTGATAATGTTTTTTCTGGGAGGATCTAGAGGAGGGGTAGAATTAGAATTAGAGAGTTGATATGTGCATGTGTAATGATTCAAAATTGAAGTGACAAGGAGTCAATAATTATTACTAAGTTGATGATCGAGTACACTGTTGACCCACAAGGTAGGAACGCATGGGTCACACTTCGTTTATATATGCCCTTGTTAATTTTTTCCAAAACACAAAAACCCTCATCATCATCATCATTCATTCAAAGGAAGTGAGTGTGGTACCAACAACCAAGGGCTTTCATATGGGGGTTTAAAATGGAAAAACCAACCCCTTAGAAAAGGATGCGTCTCTTCTCCTCCCTTTTTTTTCCCTCTCATCAGGACTTTTAAGGAAAATATGAACATGGTAGTTACACTGCCATCTTTATTTTTCCATCCTCTGTACCAATTGCTTTTATGTCTGATATACATAGAGATATAGAGAGAGAAAGAGAAATAGATGTTAGGTGGGTTATTTTCGTGTGGTGAATAGAAATATGGGACTTTGGAGATTCTCCTTCTCTAGGGAAAGAGGGATAAGAGGAGAGGACATGTTTTCTCTCCTTAACAATAATAGAGACTGATAGTTAGTACTGATGCTTCTGTCTACTTTAATCATCTGTTATTTTGGCAGCACAAAGGGTCAGAGATTTATTTTGCAACAATGGCCACTACCTAATGTATTGCCTTACCTATAAAATTCAGAGGAAAAAGGCAATCAATCACACACATGTTAGAGGTCCATTCTCCTCAATATTGTTGTTGGGACATGGGATTTTGACTAGCAATACCAACATTCAGACAACACTCTTAATCCCTCCTTCCCCTAATATGACATATCATCCGACATAGATCAATTATTATGAAATTATTTGAATTTAACTGATAATTTTAATTACAAGTTTTAAATATATAATTATGTAAAATATTTTTAAAAAATATTATTGCCTATAATATTTTGATTTAACTCAAATAGAATTATTTTTAATAAAAGATACATCTAATCTAAAATAATAATTATTATTATATATAATATAAGAAAAACCACATTAATGTCAGTGAAAACTTAAACTCATTTGTGAGGTGACTGGTAAACAATAAATGTGATTGCATGATTAATATTGGGCCTCCTAAATTAACTAGGTGAACAAGCTAATCAGCACCGGTACAAATGGTCAACACTTAATTAGGTGGGATATACGATCCTTTGTCATGTCAACAAGTATTTCTTCCGATCCTTCTAACCATTTGTGCAATCTTCTAAGGGTGGTAAAAAAAATATTTGACTTGGCTACAGCTCTTATTGGCCATTTCATCTGTATCTCCAGGCAATTGTACAACACTTCAATGCAGTTGATCGATCTGATTTTTGAGGTACACATGCACACATCATGTCCTGCTGACAGAAGACTTCAGCAAAATACATATCATAAGTAATTATCATTAATTATAGCTAAATGTGCTGCTATATGGTGCTACGGTTTCTATAGGGATTCTTTTTAACATGCTAGATAAAACAAATAAATTATGTAAGTATGAAATTAAAGGCACAATTTAGTGCCAATCCATTCCCATAAAAATTATATATTAAACTAGCTATATGGGTTTTTTTTTATATTCAGATTAACTTATTTTGCATTATATTATAAATAACATGTAAACAATACTTTAGCAAAGTATTTTTAAAAAAAATCAAAGAACCAAAATAAATAATTTTGTTAATGAGACTCTCAAACTGCACGTTAATTGGATGGTTTAACATTGCCATTTTCTGAAAATTATACATACATGCATGTTGTATGGGCTTATATTTATTTATGAAATGATTTAAAACTTATGAAATTTTTATCTAAAAAACAACCTATGTTCTTTCTACATTAATTGCCTAGTAAACACAATCTTAGTACTAACCCATCTTAGAACATTCTTAAAATGATGATTACATTAATTTTAGGGTTGGTTCAACTTGAATTCTTAACCAAAATGTTTTGGGATTCAAAATTTGCCATTGATTTTTCAATTGGAAATTGCTAAGTCTTGTGCTATATCCTCCCTTAAACTCATGTGTATTGATTCACGTTCATTCATGTTTAATGTTTAAATAAAGTGATTTTATTCTTTATAAATATGTTTAAATTTAGTTTTAGCCTTGCAAAATAAATTGCTACTTTGATTCCATAAATTTTAACTTTTTTTTTTTTATGGATGATGGTATGACAACATTTAGATATACCATGTCACATATTAAAATAGTCACTGACATAACACACCTAAATGCGTATACCATGCTATCATTATGTGGTGATTGAAATCATTTTCAAAAACTTTAAAACTTATGAAGTCTTAACACCTAAATAATTGAAAGATTAAAATCAAATTCATATTTATAATGATTAAAAGCATATTTAAACCATAACTTTTCGTTTCACATACCTTTTCATGTGATTCTTTTTCGTTCAATACCCTTAATTAATATATATTTATTTTTATATACACCATAATCTCTTTTCAAACAATTGTTTTTTAGCAGAATTTGTATCGTTATTTTTGGAAATTTTAATTATTAAGCATGTTTTTATTAACAAAGTTCTCAAAATTTTATAGTTCATTTTTATAAAAGCGTGATATTGTGCATCAAATGTCGATGTATCAAATATAATAGTTTGGGACAATTATTACAGAGAAATTAAAAAGAAATCAAATTACCTATCTCCTTGTTGTATGTCTTAGTCCACGTCATGAGCCAAAATAACTTACAATTGAGATAATTTTACATTAGAGAGAGAGAGAGAGAGAGAGAGAGAGAGAGAGAGAGAGAGAGTATTATTTTTCTGTAAGGAAGAAAAAAAAACGCCAATATAATTTTTTATTTACACGTAGAATAATATAGTTTTCATCCTTAGTGCCCCTGCCTTTCACCAAAAAATGAGTTCTTTAAATGCGGAGACAAACTTAATATTCGCTTAAATTTCATTAATTATTTTGCATATATAAGTCAAAAGCCTATCACATTGCATAAGAACGCATAACATATACCTGCATTTAATCGAATGATCTATTGAACCTAGAATTAGCTAGGTATATGCTTCAAAGCAAAGCATTAAGGAAAGCAATTGCAATGGTTCAACATGTTTTATGGTAAGAATAAAAAATATAAGAAGGTGAATGAATCATTGATGAAGGCATTGTCGACAAACTTCAGTGGAGGTGGACTCATTTGTCGACTGTTTTCCACCGAACAAGTACATATGAACAAATGATCCCTTAAACCTAAATAATGGCTCAACCAACCATGCATTTACTTGTTCATAGGCTTATACGCATACTTTAATATATGAAAATAAAGATTTCATTTTAATTCATTAATTTACTAATATGAGTCAAGTTAAGTGGACTAATTTAGTGAACAAGATTCTACTAATTAAAGCCTATTTTTTTTTCGTCGTGGCTTAAATGCAAGACTTTGTTAAAGAAAATTGAACTCATTGTCAATTTAACTGTTATTGGGTATTCAATTTTATGTAATCATACATTACTAAATTTAGAAGAATTTTTACTATGATAATAATTAATAACTGACGAGTCTAACTAATTTTATGCCAAAAAGTATTTCTTGCACTACTAGTATTAAATAAACATTAAATTTTAAAAAGAATATGCAAAATCTTAAAAAGTAGTATATTTTTTTGTTGGATTAATATAATAAATACGCTTAAAAACCCTATTTATTAATTAATAATTATTTTTTGTTTTAAATTTAATTTAAAAATTATAAAAAAGGAATTTATGAAATAGAAATAAAGGTTGCTTTCTAAAAACTTTTCAACATACATCCTTTTTTTTTTTATTGATTTTCAATATACATCTTTAATTACGTAAAAGGTGATATCGCTAAATAAGATTTGTTTTTATAAAAAAAAAAAAAAAAAAGTCAGTGTCTTATGAAATAAAGGTTGTACAAGCAGTCACGCAATTTAAAAAAAAAATTACAGTTAGTCTATATATATATGTGTGCGTGCGCGCGCAATTAATCGATAGAAGAGAGAAACTAATTAACATTGAGATGTAACGACAAACGACAACTGATGAAACATTTGACGGTGGACAAATGACAAAGCCTAGTGCAAAAGTTAAAGAGTGAAAAGTGTAGATTTGAATTTACAATGAAATATTTACTTTTATATATGCAATCCAAAAGGAAGAAAAATAAACCGTCAGCCAAATTAAGAAACTTACCAGTGCATGTGGTTAATTTAGCTTATTTTCTATAAAATAATTATTTGTTAACACTATCTCGTGAAGCCATAAAAATAAATAACTAGTATTTTTTAGAGTTTAATAGTTCTACAATATTAATGAAAAAAATTACATTATCCACCAATCTAAAATATCTGTTGATATAATGTTTTAACATATAATTATTATAAAAATTAATAATTTATTATACGGGTTAATTTGTGATTTAATGAAGATATAAAATTACGTTGAATATCAGTGTAACTTATTTTCTCTATTTTTTTTAACAGTTTATCATGGCATTTTGTAAAGCACAAAACTGAGAAGCAATTCATGGAAATTAAAAGCATTATATTATATGCTGTCATGACCTATGTTAAGTACTATGTGAGTCTTTCTGACTGCTACTACTATTTTTTTCCTTCTTTTAAAAAAAAAATGAAAAGAGATCTTTCCTCCCCTATAATTCTGGTCAGTCTCATCTCAACTAACAGGTGAAATAAAAGGGATGTGCAGAATTCTTTTGTAGTACAAAACACAGGTCACTTCCCATCTCATGATGACTTGGGAGATAATTAAGGACTCTTCTTTTTTCAGCAGTTAGATTCTGCAATCTGCATGAATGTATGAAAATGTGTTTTATTAGGTCCTGACTTCATGTTACTTACTTTGTAGAACGTATGCAGATCTTTAAATGTTCATAAAATTGAATGCCATGTATTACAGAAAAGCTTTTTTGTTTGATATCTGGCCTCGGGTTTTGTTTAATTAATCTGCTTCTTCATTGAACTTGGTCAATCTTCATGTATATATATATATATATATATATATATATATATATATATATATATATGGTAAGTTGCATGTGTACCATTACCATCAGTTTGTGACAAATTTGATTTTTTTTTACTCAGATTTTATTTGATTTTATGTAGTCAAACACCAATCACGGTTTGGATATCAAAAAATTGAAAAGAGTGGCAAAATCTGCAGCACCATAATTGTTATTTTATCATCTTCAAGAATTTGATATCCCACCACAAATTACTACCTCCTAACTCAATTAATTTCATCCATCCATACAATTTGGACATCATCAATTTTAGGTTAAATAATGTCAGACTTTGAATGTTTTTGCAAAACTTTGAAAAACAATTCCAGAATAACAACAAATTCCAGCATTTTTCCACTAGATGAAGTTGGCTTCAACGTATTTTGTATGTGAGAACGAGAAAATAGATATTAACTATTAAATATTATCATGAATGATCAACATTAAGAACACCAAAATTAAAACTAAGAAAATCTAATTTAGATGATTGAGTTAAATGTGTAAATTTCTGTAAATTCTCTTATATCTATTTCAATTCTTACATATCAAGAAAATTAAAACATACTAGTCTTGTGATTTTATTACAAAGATATAAAAATGACAACAAACAAACTTAGGCCTTTTCTTTATGCCCTAATAGTTTAATTACATTGAAATAAACAGTTTCATGTAGGATACCCACATAGAATTTGTAGAGTGCAATGAATACACCTTAATATTTGTCTAGATATTTGGTCCATATATAACATATACATTCTAGAGATTTATAGAAGTAGCTAGCTAGCTTTTGTTTGTGATTCAAAAAGAGATAAAATTGAGTTTGAACTCGTCAAAAAGCCCCACCAAAACTAATACTACTACAACAACAAGGGTATGGAAAGAAAAGAAAAGAGTGACACATAAATAAAGACAATCCCACAATACCGCCGTGGTGTTAACATCAGTCCAACTATCCAAGACCCCACAAGTAAATGCAACATATAAAAGCGCATGTGAGGGAGCAAAGGTGATAAAGGTCACAATGAAGACACACACAGAGAGAGAAAAATTAAGAGAGTACACATATTATTATTATGACTCACTAGGACCACTATACTATGCCCCCTTCTTCTCACTTTCAGAGAGAGAAAGAACAGTGGAATTTAAGAAACATCGGCCCACACCTCAATAAAGTTTGCAAACGAGGAAGATGACAGTTTCTACAGTAAGCTATTCTTATTATGCCAACCTAAGAGCTTGCAATAAGGCCCAGTTTTATTTTATTTTTTCCATCAGAAGAAGAACAACAACAATATCCCCTAACTTCGTTTCCTTCCTCAAGGGGGTGCCAGACCATGGTTAACTATGTCGCATTAAACGACAAACCCTCTTGTATGTATAGTATAGGCCATTTTTTTGTTGGATCCAAAGTTATATTGGTCATGTATACATGTACCTACCAACAACCCGTTGGTTTAAACGATATGATATTGTTGATTCTTATAAATGAAAATAACGTGATTAAAAGGAGAGATCATGTTAAAGGTGATAAATTAGATTATCTGATAGAAATTAATCATCAACAAATTAAAATTAGTAAATTTTTCACATCAATGTTATAAGTATTAAAAAATAATATTAGTAATGTATGTGATTTTAAGAGTCTAATAAGTATGTAATGTGTGGATGTACAAAAAATTAAATTATTAATTAATTTTTTAAAATAATTATTATAAATATTGATCACTATCATAAATAATAAAATGATTGAATAATAATACAAAATTATTTTACACATTACTTTATGTATAACTTAATTTTTCTTTTTAACCATTGTCAATATATATTGGTCATTTTTGGTGAATCCAAAGTCATGTTATAAAAATCAACAATTTTATCATATATGATGAAATATAATTAGACAATACTATAAATCCGGGTAAAATTGTTTTACTTGTACACTGTTCATTGTCTATTCTCTCTATCTGTAAGTGTGTATAGGTCATTTTCGTTGGATCCAAAGGGATGTAAGTGTTTTTAAAACCATCGTTGTTATTCTTTGGGTTCTGAGTGTTCCACTTGGTCTTGTTGTAGCAGATACGTCACACACCAAAGCTAGTAACAACAAATTGCACCGCCTAAAGGGATGGCAATTTTAGTCGTTATTCTCCGAAGGATGGCTTCATTCCAGGAATTTTTTTCTTTTCCCCAAGGAAATAGGAACAAAGACAAAAAAATATTTGAAATAGATTTGAAAATAGGAATGGGGATTAAAATTACTGCCCTACAAGGCCTCAATTATTGTAAATAATTAGGTTACTGTCAATTTTGCATTTACCTATATTATAACAATATATAAAGGATACCAAATTTAAATTTTATTGTCTATATATTTCTTCGTTCATTTTACCCTTCAATATGCTATTAATGTACTTCCCCAATTTCAATTTCTCTTGAGGTAGTGTTACATTATAAAGTAATTGCTCTCATTCTTCACGGAATAAATAAACTATTGACAACTTAAAATATTTTTATATTATCTTAAAAGTTAAATTAATAATATTTTTTTATTAATTGATCGTGTATGATTTTTTACATTAACAATACATAAAAATTAAACTTGTATCTTCTTAATTTTTCCTTAATAATTAATACGTACATGACTTTTCATTCTAAGACCTTGACTAGTATTTAGATACCATATTAGATATATGATTAATCCAATTTGAATCAAGTACACCAGTATGGATAATAAAGTCTTTTTCAATGAGGTTTTTTTTAATGATTAAAGGCATAACTTAAAAGAGCCTTAAATTTACAGAACAGTTTTATATTATTTTCTTAATAATCTTTTGATGATAATTTGTTGCTGCTATATTTTATTTTACAGTTTTGGATCTCCCCACAAAGAATGGGTACACGATAAAAAAATAACACTTCGAATTCAAAGCAAGGAATGACGGGATAATGGGAAGGGGACTCCGTATCCTAGTCCCCCCCCGCCCCCCATAGGATCATCCCTACAGGCTAGCATCTGAGTCTTAGGAGCTGCCTAAAGTTTTTATTCATTCATTTAATGGATCCAAATGTACACTATTGTAGGACCACCCTCTATGTGTAGGTTCAGTTGATCCTTTAATATAGAGTAGGCACACCCACACCCAACGCTATCATGCCTAATTGGTCAAATAAGGTTTGATCCAGAACAACATGTGATACCCACCTAAAGAAATCAATTTCATGTTCAGCTTCTGTGCACTTTGTCATAGGCTAGTATATGAGCCAGCAATGCAACAAGTTAGACTTAATAAAACAACTTCTTCAGTACAACCCTCTCCCACTGAGAGTCCTCATCTCATTATGACAACTGAACAAGGAAATTTTAATTATTCTTATTACTATTATTATTATTTGTGTCAAGGAATATTACTACTAGCTACTATCTTTGTTCACAATTATTGTGTTGCATTCGCACTCAGCACTCATGAGTAGTATGTTTGGTTTGCAGTTATAAAATTATATTTAAGATAAAAGTAATTTTATCAATAAATCAAAACTTTTATTTTTATGTTTATTTTACTTCGTTCTATCTATTATATGTATATTAAAATATACACTATAATATTTTTAACTACAAATCAAACATGTACCTACTTGTATGACGTATAATTGGAGGAAACTAACATGATTTTCATCGCCCAAATATGCTTCTAATTAAACAATTTGTGCCCCACTATTGTTTCCAATTTCATCATCAATTTTTCATTCCTCTAAATGTAGAAATTTCCCTATTGACGCCCTTTTATCCTTCTGAGACAGAAATCAGAAATGGAATTTTGAATTGGCTTATACTTAAATTCATTGTTGTGAGTGTCCATTTTATATATAGGTCTCGATAAACGGCGAGACTCTCACGTCAGTTTTAATCATGACAGCCATGAATTTAAATACCAACTTAAAACATTTATAATTACTTAAATGAGTTATTTATCTAAAAATTTATGAATCCTATAATATCACATAAATTTAAAATTTTACACAAAAATTTACATCAATGCTAAAGTTGCTAGAATAAGTGTTTAATTTGAGTCATATTAAATTTTATAATTGAAAAATAATTCTTTAATTGATAAGAATGAATTAAGCAATGATTACTTCTATAAGCAACCCACTACAAGCCATCTATTTTGATGGTACAAGAATTTTAAACGTTACTTAATTTTAAGCAACTCCTAAAGCATCTCGCTGGAGATGTTGATAGACATACATACCCCTTTAACGACTTACATATATTGTAACAATTTATATTTTTGAATGAAGAATTTGTCAACTAAAGCATTTTGGACGATCAAATATGACTTTATTCTAAAAAATATCTATGTTATATATGTATGATATGTATAAATGAGTTTTATATATAGATAATTACAGCTTAGATTAATTCAATTGTTAAGAGATATAAGATTGGTTAGATGATTAAGAAAGAAGGAAAAAAAAAAAAAAGCCATATATTTCTACTAATAAAAAATTAACAAATTAATAATTAACTATTGTCGATAAAAAAAAATCAATTGTTTTTTGCGAACAGCAAATCCAGTTAAATTTGAAAAGATTTTCAGTGAGTGAATGGGAAAAAAAATTGGCTCACTTTAACTTGCTTTAGCATGTTCTGATCTTAGTAAGTCCTACCCAAATAAATTCAAAAATTAAAACATAATGTTCATTCAAAGATTGGATTGGACAAAGTCTTTCAATGACTCCGACTAAGCTTCAAAAATCATAATTTTTAAAAACTAGTAAAGTTGATCCTAAATCAATCAACCTTTTGATTGAGCAAACCTATAGTTTTTATAAATTAAAAAGCATTACATTAATAATTTAGTTTTCAATTTATAACCGAAATTCAGCATTTTCTTAACTTTATAATGTGGAATAAATTAAAAATTTTAATGGAATAGGAGTTTGACTTCAATTTATAATAAGAATGATCACCTTATCTCCGTTTACTAATTATTTAATATTAGACTACTATAAGATGAGCAGTTTTATCCTCAATACGATCTTTAGTAATATTTGTGTCTAACATTTAGTAAAAATATTATTAAAAGATTTTAGTAACATTAAAAAATTATCATTAAATATAAATAAATTTATTAATATGATATTTTATCAAATATTATATATAATCTATGTCACTGAAGATTTTATACATAATATTTAATAAAATATTATAAAAATATATTAGTAATATTAATTCTTATTTAATAATATATTTTAAATGTTGTAAAAAATTTAATAATATTTTTAGTAAGTGTTAAGTAAAAAAATATTATTAAAAATCACATGTATAATAATGATACTAAATTTAACAGAATTCGTTGAGAAGGTTAATAGGGTCAAATCAATTAACTAACAGAATTCGTCGAGAAGGTGACTAGCTTAACATTTCTTGTCACAATTATGAATATCATGTACCCTGTTTGACCCTTACAACAACAAAGAACTTGCTTCCAACACCCAAAGCTCATTCTTGAAGTTTGAAACTTGAAAGTGTCAGAAGGCTCTTTCTCCAATTTTCAGATTTTGTCTGGGGGAGGAGGGGCTTTTATTATTATGTCATGCAGTTCATATATAGGTACTTCTTGAATGTTGTTCAAAAGTGGCCAAAATGATTGCATACCCTCCTTTTTCAAGCTTACAAAGCAAATGATAGGGAAGACATATGTTTTCTTTATTTTATTGTCCCCAAGTACCCTAAGATTTTACTATCACATGTGTCATATCAGCGCAATGGACTAGATCAGCATCTAACAACACCATAGGATGCTATTGCTAACCCAACATCTTAATTGCCACCGTTCACTTCGTTTTTCACTTATGGATTCAACAATGTTGGCTCCTAGACTTAATTGCTTCTAATTTATAAATGAAATGATTAAAATTATACATCTAAAATAAAGAGGTGAGTTTATTATAAATTTTAAAACAGAGGTTTGAATAAAAAAAAAAAAAAAAAAAGCCTTTTAGTTAAACCAAATCAACTAACCGAGTAATATGTTATGTTAGAAGGAAAATGTCCATTGTATGCATTCACAATCCTAATAGAGATTAGTCATTACTTCTGGGGTGAATACTTTATACAAAAATCATAATTAGTTTTAATTGGTTGGGACACATGTTTCTGCTAAACCCAAAATTAGCCCTGGTTGTGTTCATGTAATAAATCAATTTATAGTGTTTTGGTATTAAATTCATGGTGAGAAATAATTAGTTTTTTTTCATGCTGAAGGCAAAGTAATAAATAATTGCTTCTACTTTTTTTTATAGTATCACCGTGATATGCGGTAAAATTGATTCGGTGATGTTATCCGAACACACTATTAATTGTTAGCCTTCTAAAAATATTGAATTGTGCTAGAAATTCATTTAAATATTTTTTAAAAATATAAACTTAACTTCTATATTTTTTTATTATATTCCCAGTTCAGCCCTATTTAAACTCCAAAAAATAGGAATTACAGTCAGCTTAGTAGTGGGGGAGGGTGAGTTGAGTACTACACAAAAAAACTTAGATTCGATTCCGTTAGTCATTGTACACTAAAAAAACTTCAAAAATTCAATTGGTTATCTTATGAAACTTTGACCCAATACCCTTAATAACACCTAGCTTTCAGGGAACAAATTCAGTTCTTAGGAGCGAAGAAAAATGAAATTATTTCTAAACATTTGAAAAAAGATAAAGAGAATAAAAAATTGATGTGATAACTGATAAGTGATGTAATAAAAAAAATATATGCAAATAGGAAAGAAATTGGGATAAAAGTGAGATGGCAGAAAGTAAATGAATGATTATAATTTCCCCTTTCCACCTACCAATTCATTCAGCAATAGAACAACCCAATGCCCTTCAACTATTTCATACGACTAGATTGGATGCTCTGTAAATTAATCTTACGAATAAAATAACCATAAAAATAAGATTGACTTGAATTTTTGCTAGTTTTCTTTCTTAGTCGCTTCCCCTAAAACACTACACATTACACTTCAATAAATGAGCTTATCACAGCTTAATAGTAAAATATAAACAAGCAATATTCACATTATAAGCATTTCCATATGGAGTAACAAATATTATGAATGAAAGTTTAAGACTCCTAACCATCCACAGGACGGTAATGTAAAACAAAATTGCCAGAAGGTAATGTATTTTCCTTGTCAGTACACCCGAAAGGAATCATCAGAGCCTCTTGAGGTGCTGCCTAGTTTTGGAACTGTAATTCTCTTCAATATGTCGGGTGAGAAGTGAGATTCCATAATGTGAGGCACTCGAGGAAGCATAGTAGGATGTTACAGTAAGTTGAGTGAACTTTGGAAGCACATAACCTAAAAGTTTCACATATATCCACATTACTAAAAGGTATTTAAAGCATATAGTATCATCACCACAATAAACTACTAGACTTGAACACCTAAGCGGTGTTTTCTTGTGAATACTATATAACATATCACATAGCAAGTAACATATTCTAATGTAAACATCAGTTCAACCTATAAGCAATGTTGATAACCGAGTCAGGAATTTCAAACGCCAATTCTCAAACATGTAAATAGTAGAATAGTCAACTGAACCAGATAAAGGTGCACTTGCAGCAAACTATGCATCATGGGAGTCTACTGCTGCAAAGCTCCATTCAAGTCACCTATTGGGTTTGCAGCTGTTATGGCATGAACTGCCATATGTCCTAAGCATCACAACTGGAGATATAAAGTTGGCTTCGTGATGAAGGGAGAAGGAAGGAGGGGAGAGGTCGTGGGTTCAAATCATCCCACTAACAAAAATTAACAACTACCGTTTGCCAATAAAAAAAAAACATCACAACTGCAATGCTTTTGTTGAATTGAAATCTGATTTGTTTTTTGCATACAAAATCTCTTTTTTATCCTTGCTGGAGCTAACAAGAATACTACTTTGCCCTTGCATAAGCTAAGGAAGTCTCTACTAAGTACTACGGTACCTCACTTAAAACTCATTTTCCACCAATGACCAATTTTAGGGTTTTAAGTAGCTCCTTCTATCTCTCCAAACAGTCAGGTACACATATAAGGTCACGCTGCTGGTGGCATGATGGCTGAACAGTAGTGAAATGAATTCCATTGGTCGCAACTGGCATGTGATCTATTCAGGAAAGCTGTACTTTCACTGTTATAATACATTCCACTTGGTGGCATGCTATGTTATTATTATCTATCAAATGATCTGTTTGAAAACTCCAAACCAGCTCTGGTTCAGGGTCACTGCAGGTCTGATTCAGTTTTTTAAACACTGTGTTAAAAGAATAATAATTATAGACAGACAAAGCAGTTCTACCTCTTTGAGATGGTGTTTCACTGTTTCACCTTTAATTCCAATCACCCAGTGAGTGAGACACAAATTTTAGCTTCAAAAACCAATAAATATGATGGCAACTATTTAATCATTTCAGCAATAATAACTACAGACCTGTCAGAGACCAAGTCTTCTGAAAATTTAAGCTATTATGTAGGTCATGAATGGTTTAATATCTCAAACGACTTCAAAGTTGATACCAAGACAGGTAGTTAATAGCCATGCAGGACAGTTCATCAATCTGTGGGTGATGGCCTATGGCTGAGGGCAGTGTGACTGGTGCAAACTTGTCAGTGGCTGATGGCATGGGCTGAACTTGATAGGAACTTAGGATACCAGAAGAAAAGAAAAATAGTAGGATAAACTTGCAAGAACTGATAGAAAACCCTCCAGTATTATATTTAGCTTCAGTGAAATAAATTTAAACCAGAAAAAAAAAGGCTCCTACAGACTATGGAGATGAAGCTCTGGCCCCCTCCTCACTGGAGCATTTCGAAAGCAACACACTACTCATGGACCTCTAACCCTAAAACCCACCTGACACTGCCCCTAATTTTTAGCATAACAAACTGTGTAAAATTCTCACTTTTGTCCCCAGAATTGTAGGGGTTTCTTACTTTAGTCCCTGAGATTTATATAGTAAGACATTAGTCCTTGAGTTTGCAGAAATCCAATAACTTTCCTCCCAGACATTAATTCACATCAATATCTAATGATGGAGCAATGGCCTAGCATGTTAAGTGGCACGCTGGAGTTCATGGTGAACCTTAAGACAATGTTTCATTTCTAAGTTTTGATAAATTCATTACTAGATCCTGCTTGCCATAAGTCAAACAACTCTTCAAGGTGATTTTTGAATCTCCTACTACTGTATCAAGCTATTAATGCTCTCTTGAATTTTTACCATGTAAGACAATAGAGATCTGAATAAGGATAAGGATGGCATCTTAATGATTAATAAGGAAATGTGCTACTAGAGGCCTTACAATCACGAGGAAAATATCCAAGGCCTAAGCTACTATAGGTAGACAACCTCCCTGCTCCAAGTCTCCAACAGAAAATACTACTTACCTCAATTCCCTCATTATCCACACCTGCTCCCTATAATCCAACCAGTCCCTCACTCCTCACACTTTTGACATCACTAACTAACTCCCATCCTACTTAGCCCTTTTCGTTCTTAAAGAATACACTTTCCAATTGACTGGGTTTATTTAGGCTTATACCAAAAATTTGATCCACTTCCCAATTTATACTGATGGATTGTCGGCCCTTCCAGGCTTAGCTTAAGCAACACGACCTTAATGTCCTCCAGGTATTTTGGACTTCAAAATACACTTCAGCTCAGGTTATCAATCCAACAGGGTATTGGGCATCAAACATTGGGAGTTCCTCTTTTCTAATGGATATACAATACTCCTCCATGGTCTACCTCGCTTCCCGATTAAGAAGGACCACCACCACTGTTAATTTCTGCTGTGGATCTCGCCACCTGCTTCTCAGTCGTCTTAATGACTTCAAGCAAGATCGAACAGTGCCTTCAGCCATTGCAGCAGCCTTGATGGATTCCTGGAGTTCTACTAAGCAACTGTCAATAACTGCAACCTTAGCCTACTACAAGATATTCGAATCACAATGGCAATTTGGCAGGACAAAACACTGTTAGGAAACCAGACAGAAAATTAAGCAAGATAGCAGGAAAAACTTCACAAGAACTGAATGAAAACTCTCCAGTGTTATTTAGTTTCAGTCAAATAGCTTTGAGCACTATAAAAATTTGAAGGCCCTAATATAAATCTGAGAAATAGGCTAGAACAAAAGTTACCTCCAAATGCAGCACTTAGGCCAGAGAATATCAACAATGGAGGAATCTGTGAACAAATTAGGAAAGAAATAAGTTAGCTCTAGAATATAACCGAGCTCTATGGTACATAAAGAGGATGAATTAAGTTAGCACTTATCATTAATCTGCTAACTATAAAAGAAAAACATAAAGAGGATGAAACCCACTTCTATGATAGGTCTATTTAAGACATCAAACAAAGCATAAAGTAATGATAAATTGCAAAGGAAAATCAAAAGTCAATCAAGTTCCCATACCCCAACAACAAAAGGAAGCCACTTTGGTCCCTTCAAACCATTTTGAAGAAGAGGTAAACCTACAACCAAAGATTAATTAGCAATATCTTCAGCAAAGAAGGAACATGGATTTCAATTTCAATTCACTAACAACGCAAAGAGTTTAACACCATAACTAAATATTATAAAACAAATTGAAGCCTTATCTCGCTAGGTGAGGTGGTTACATGGATCAAACAACATCATTTGGCTCAAAAAAAATCCTAAGTTTCAGACATGTTATAACGCCTAATTAAAAAAATAGGCTTAAATATGTTTTTCTTACCTAGAAAATAGGTCGTTTTCAAATTACTACCTAAAATTCACTTTTGGTCAATTACGTATTTGAAAAAAAATTGTTTTAAAGTAGTATCTTCCATTAGTCTCATTCTGTTAAGTGATGATATGACAAACAAAGTGTCATATTATCAAGCCTAATCACTAACACATCAGTGCGACATCATTCTCCCTCCTGATGCAAGCTCCATTGGAGCTTGTAGGCCTAGGATCTTCTTCATCAATGGATTCCTTTGCTCCTTGGAAAATGAATGGCAGCGGAATGGAGAAGGAATAGAGAGAGGAGACGCCACTTCAAGGAGAAGATGAGTCTAGAAGAAGCTCACCACCATAGGAGGCCATGGATAAGAGCTTGGAGGAAGAAGGAGATGAATGAAGGGAGAGGGAGAGAAGAGCACGAAATTTTGTGCTCCAAATGAGCTTTGAAATCTGAAGTTTAATATTCAAATGGTCAAAGTTGAAAAAAAATGCACACACATGACCTCTATTTATAGCCTAAGTGTCACACAGAATTGGAGGGAAATTCAAATTTCACTTGAATTTGAAATTGAATTTGTGGAGCCAAACTTTGGAGCCAAAATTTCACTAATTATGATTAGTGAATTTTAGTTATGGTTCAGCCCACTAATCCAAGATCAATTCCAAGATTCTCCACTAAGTGTGCTTAGGTGTCATGAGGCATGAAAAGCATGAAGGACATGCACAAAGTGTGACTATATGATGTGGCAATGGGGTGTAGTAAGCAAATGTTCACCTCCCCCTCTAAAATTTAATTGGATTGGGCTTCTACCAATTCAATTAAATTTATTTCCAACCACACACATCAAATATCCACTTAGTGCATGTGAAATTACAAAACTACCCCTAATACAAAAACTAGTCTAGGTGCCCTAAAATACAAGGGCTGAAAAATCCTATATTTCTAGGGTACCCTACCTACATTATGGAGCCCTAAATACAAGGCCCAAAAATAATGAAACCTTAATCTAATATTTACAAAGATAAGTGGGCTCGTACTTAGCCCATGGGCCCGAAATCTACCCTAAGGCTCATAAGAACCCTAGGGCCTTCTCTTGCATCTTTGGCCCATTCTACTTGGGGTCTTCTATCCAATGCCCTTGCGGGGTAGGATTGCATCACCTCCTCTCCTTCTCCTTCACCCACATCATTCTCCCTTCACACAGTCAGGCATTCCCTCCACACGCTCTCCTCTCTCGTGTCAACCTTGCTGGCTCCCACCACCATGCCCAACCTCCTTGCACTGCCATTGATTTTCCCGAAACCGGGGAACACTACCGTCAAACCACAGCGGTTTGTTTCTCTCCGCATTTTCTCCCACCCGCATCGGTGGCAACTCCAGCCACCACCACAACCTCCCCTCTACAACCGTCGTCTGGCCGCAAATCTAGTCAGGGAATTTGCAGATCTGGTCACGACATTGTTGTATGACGTGAGCTACTGTTCTTTGGCATTGTCGTTTTCAAAGGAGAATGTTTGGGTTCTCCAGTTGGGTTCTACCGATCTAACATTTTTCTTCTTTCTTTTCTATTTTTGTTTCATTTTATGTGAATTGCATGCATCAGACAAAGTGAAGATTTGAGTTGGGAGTAAGATTTGGAATTTGGGTTGAAACATAGAATGGAAAGTGTGGAGGTCGTGGGCATTGTTGGCGGTGGCTGGAGTTGCCGGCAAGCGGAGAGTGCGGAGGGAGGGATTGTTGGTCCGGATCTGGAAAAAAAAAAAGCATATCCATCTGTTTAATCTTCTTGCTCTTATGAATAGCTAAAATGATTAATTCTCTCTTTTCTAATGAAGAAAATTTGGTTGAGTTTGCTGTAATATGATTTGAGACTAACTCAATGATACCCAGATCTAGAATCATAATGTTTTTGTTTTGAGATTAATATATAAATCTGTGTAATTTGTTGAAAAAAAGATGTTCCCAATTTTTCTGTTGTGACCAATTTGCTGCTGTGATGATATCTTAAAGAAGGGGAAAAGGAAGGAGAAGAGGCTGAAGGAGAAGAGGCTAAGGAGAAGAGGATGAAGGAGAGGGAGAGGAGGGAGAATGATGTGACACTAATGTGTTAGTGATTAGACTTGATTACGTGACACTTTGTTTGTCACGTCATCACTTAATAGAATGAAACTAACTGCAGGAACTACATTGAAACATAAAAAGTTTTTAGGTATGTAATTGATCAAAAGTGAATTTTAAGTAATAATTAGAAAATGACTTATTTTTCAAGTATTAAACATATTTAAGCCTTAAAAATATCATAATGCCTAATTAAAAAAGAAAATGTTAAAAAAATTTATTACAACTCAATGGCCTGAATTTAATACTGAAAAGAAATTAGATACCAACGTCATATCAAACTTGATCTCATATGATACATCAAAAAGATAAACACAAGAAAATAAAGATACCTGTATTGAAACCATGAACAAAACCAAGCATACCACCAATCCCGGAGCCAGCCTATTCAACAGCAAACACAGAAAATAAGCAACAACAACAACACTCATACATATTGTCAGAATTTAAGCTCAAAAAATTAGTTTGAACATTGAAGTAAAAAAAAAAAACTCGATTTCATTATTCTTAATTTCACGATAATATTAATATTTTAATATGGTAAAGATAAACTCAAACAGAAGCGAATTAGGAGGAGAGGAACTTACGACGGCAGTGGCATCGTGCAAGACGGGAGTGATGGTCCACTCGCCTCTTTCCTGGTCGCAAAACAGAGACAATTTCGTTGAGTCAATTCATCGAACACCTTATTCGCAACAACACACAATAAAGTTGTGAAGAAGAAGAGAGAGAGAGACTGACGGAATTAGGGTTGAGGAGAGAGAGACAACGAGGGCATCGAGCGGAACCGAGGCCAGGGTTGATGGTGGGATCGTGGTGGAGATTTCCGGTCCTTAGTTTCTCTTCGTACACCTCTCGAGTGCCCATTTTCTGTGTGCTGCTACTTAAGATCGGTGTCAACGACACGGAGATTTAGACGGGGTTTAGATTAGATGAGAAGGAATCTTTTTTTTTAATGAATAAATAATTATTTTTGTTCATACCTAAATTGTTGATAAATTTAGATTTAAAATTTTAAATTTTTTCCTGAAAATATAAAATTATATGACAAAT
Organism: Glycine max; assembly: GCF_000004515.6. Taxonomy (NCBI): domain Eukaryota; kingdom Viridiplantae; phylum Streptophyta; class Magnoliopsida; order Fabales; family Fabaceae; genus Glycine; species Glycine max. The sequence goes on along the minus strand of NC_038245.2, from coordinate 19,422,804 downwards.
TTATCCGTTTATTATCGTTAATAAAATAGGTGACCCACATAGAAGAATTTATTTATTATAAAATTGACTCTCAACATGATCATACTGAATAACGAAAATGTCAATAAGTTATCATTATTTAATCTAAATGTCAATCATTTTTTATTAGATGAAAATGTCAATAATTTTCTTTTTGGACGAAAATATCAATACATTTATATTTGATAAAAATGTTAGTAAGTTATAATTATTGGATCAAAATGTCAATAATTTTTCATTGGATCAAAATATCAGTAATTTTTTGTTGGACCTAAATATTTGTATGTTTCTTTTAGACTCCAAATTTCATTTCATTTAAGAGTAAAATATAATTTTAAAATAATTTTTTTCCAAATTTTAAATTTTAATCTTTTGTGGACAAATTTGTCAATAATTTACACTTTCAAGTATCAAAATAATTATTTACCCTTTTTTATTGGTAACTCAAAAAGTGTGATTCATTCAACTTGAATTTGTAGAACTAATATGATATATACTAAACAAACTTGGGAAGGAATGAAAAGTCTTAATTGTAACTATATTTTAAACAAGATTGTAAGGTTATTTTTTAAAGAATAAGATATACATGTGCATAAAAAAATTGTCTAAAAAAACAAATAGTTTTAACCAATTTATGTTTATTATCATTTAGAATGTAAACGTACTCATTTTATTTCAAATAAACTAAAATATTAGTTAAAAAATTGCAAAATTTAAAGATGAATTTAATATACAATTACTTTATTAATTTATTTTATTTTAAGTCGGTTATACTTTCATTTGGGATAATATATATATTGCTTTATTAAAAAAGTGTTGTTTTTTTTAGATATTTAGTTTTAATATTTGCATATTTATTATTTAATTTGTTTCAAAATTTACAATAATATAAAATACCCAAAGAAAAGTATTCAACGACGTTAATTGGAATTTTATTAGAAGAACTATCTTATTTAATGTTTAATATTATGTCATATTCCAGTTTTGTGTTAATTTTTTGAAATTTTTATATAATCATATTAGTATATTTGTTTTACTAATAAACATTTGGGGTCTAATAAATTAGTCTAATAAAAACATACTAATATTTAGGTTAAAAAAAATTACTAATATTTACGTCCGATAAAAAAATCCTGAAATTTTGATACAATAGAATATAATTGACATTTTGGTCCAATAATGATAACTTACTAGTTACTAACATCTTTGTCTGATGAAAACTCTGATGAAAACGTACTGACATTTTGGTCCAAAATAAAAACTACTGGCATTTTGGTGCAAAAAAATTAGTGTCATTTTCACCAACAAAAAATTATTGACATATAGGTCCTATAATGGTAACTTACTGATATTTTCGTCTGATCTATTTAGTATGGTCATGTTGGCAATCAATTTTGTGACAATTTCATCTTCCTATGTCATATAAGCTATTTTATTAACAGTAATGGACAAAAGTTAATGACTGAATAAATTTATCGCACTTTTTATACTTTTGATGACTAAATTTTGTATTTTAATCTTTTTGGAATGAATTTGTCACTGATTTACACATTTAAAGATGAAAACGACTATTTATCCTTTTTTAAATTAAAAGAAAAAATAAATTGTGTTTATCTCTTTGATTCCTTTCTTTAAGGCTTAATTAATTATCAATTTAGTCCCAAATTATTCTAATGATACATAGTTATTTTGGTCCCTAAATGTGTATAGCGCTAATAAATTTATCCTTGAAAGATGGAAATTCAAATTTTAGTCCCCGAAAGTGAAAAAAGTGCGACAAATTCATTCATTCGTTAACTTTTGTTTGTTACCGTTAATGAAAGAGCTTACATGACACAGAAGAACAAAAATGTCACAAAAATGATTGTCAGCATGGCGGCTGAATATATTAGACCAAAATATCAATAAGTTACCATTGGACTGAAATGTTAGTAAGTTACCATTGGACTGAAATGTTAGTAAGTTACCATTGGACTAAAATATCAGTAATTTTCCATTGGACCAAAATGTCAGTACATTTCAATTGGACCAAAATCTAAGTAAGTTACCATTGGATCAAAATGCCAATAATTTTCCATTAGATCAAAATGTTAGTATTTTTTTTTTGGACCAAAATATCAGTACATTTCCATTGAACTAATTTGTCATACTCCAAATTTTATTTCATTTAAGGATAAAATATAATGTAATCTTCATCCCCTCCCCCTCATTTTTTATCGTTGCAAGCATAAACTCCAACTCCAACTACTAGTGCTCCAACTCCTAGTGTTGTGAGTGACTTTTACTATAAGTGATTAGTTATTGTTAAATTATGTTATGCATTACTAGTCACTATTTATAATTTTTGTAGGAAACAAGCTTCATGCCTCCACCACTGTCATTTGTGTTTAGAGCACCTCCAGTTAGGCCTTCAGCACCAATTCAAACTATATTCCCAGATGTACCATCTCATAGGATGAACCAACTGAATTTCATGAGCTTTATACCCATACCAGAGCTATCTCACCGCCAAAATTCGAAGAAGTGAAATATGATTATTTTTTTAATGATTGGTTCACTGTTACAATGTTTATTTTTGTACATTGGTAGAATGTTTATTTTGAAATTTTTCTATTGTGATAGCATTAAGTAGTGACAAAATCAAGTTGAGTCTCATTTTTTGTAAGAATTAATTTAATGATTGTGCATTTTTGTTTGAGTCTCATATTTTGGGTAAAGTACTATCACATTAGAAATTTCATAGTAACAGACAGATTATGCTTATTAATCAATATTATGCTTATTATTATGTTTGTTCTAACTTATGTTTGCTTCCCTATCTTTTTAAGTGTTTATTGTAATGTTATGCTTGCAATAATAAAAAAAGAGAAGATGAAGATTAAATTATATTTTACCCTTAAATGAAAAAAATTAGGGTTTGCCAAATTAGTCTAATGAAAGCGTACTGACATTTTGGTAAAAAAAAAATGGAAATTTTGGTCAAATGGAAAATTAGTGACATTTTGGTCCAATGATAACTTACTGACATTTTGGTCTAATGGAAAATTATTGATATTTTGGTCCAACGGTAACTTACTAACATTTTGATTCAATCTATTCAGCAGTCATGTTGGTAATCATTTTTGTGACATTTTCATCCCTCTGTACCACGTAGGCTCTTTCATTAATGATAATGGATGGAAGTTAACTGATGGAAGGATTTGTCATACTTTTTTCACTTTCAAGGACTAAAATTTGAATTTTCATTTTTCGGGGATGAATTTATCAGTGTTCTACACATTCAAGGACGAAAATGACTATTTACCTTTATTCTAAAATATTAATATTGTTCCAAATTTTTAAAAGATTTAATTTGAACCTTGAATTTTTTTTAAATACATCAATTTAGTTGTTTCCATCCAATTAAACATTAAAATTGTGAATTCCAACAATTTTGTTTTGTGTACTAGTGATGACAATTTTTAACCACCATTATATTTATTATTATTTAAAAAAAACATAAAACTATTCTCATCAGAAAACTCAAACTCGTCGATAACGAATCCAAAACATAAAATCAAAAGGCAAAACAACATTCATCAATCCCCAATCACACTTGTAACAGATCTAAAACTCGATCAAAGTTATAAGACAAACAAAGAAACAAATACATGAACCTCTTATGGTGTTTACCCTTTTTGGGACCGAAGGGCTCGAGTTTGGCAACGGGACAACCATAGGGCGCCCAAAAGAGAAAAAGTGTGTGGTTGTTTGGGGGAACCATTTTCCTCAAGTCGAACCTGAGGCCCTCATAATCCTGGTTAGCCTCACTATCGTCCTCTCAAGGGAGCTTATCATCTTCGGCAGAAGTCTCGGAGCCACACCTTTGAATTTGCAAATCTATCTCCACGACCTTCATAAGGTCCTTGCAGCCCTGACACTAGCAGTGGCTGGATCGAGCGCCATAGCAAAAGACAGGCGGTAGGATCGTCCCTCCATGTGTGGTTATGGCTGCTCGGAGGCATTGCAAATCAAATCAACATCGAAAAGTAACGAAGAACTAGTGACTCACTATGACGCACGATTCTCCTTTGCAAAACCCTCCCAGGGATGAAGTGGTGTATGGACGAAGCCGAAGCAAAGTGTAGAGCAAATTGGTAAGTAAGCTTTCCTTATAGTCTACTGTCTATCTACTATCAATAAAAATAACAAGCAAAAGTCCTACAAACAATTTTTCGTGTGTCAAACACACAACAAACACAAAACAACCAATTTCAAATCTTACTACAAAAAGGAAATTCTTACAAACCACATTGTAGGTTGCGGCTAATGGAACCCACAAGAGAAAAACAAAAGGGACAAGCCCAATAGAGGTGTTGCCAGATGCACCAACCATATTGCTTGTGCACCCAACAATTAATGGGTCACTACTAGAAAATACACTTTCAACATCGGTTATTTAGAACATTCTACATCGGTTCTAAAACCGATGTTGAAAGTGACGATGTTGAATGTATGAATGTTAACATCGGTTTTGGAGAACCGATGTTAACATACATATGACAACATCGGTTCTCCAAATACCCGATGTTAAACACAATGAACAACAACAAAAAAAGTGTAGGCATGATGAACGTTGACATCGGTTTTCCAGTAAAACCAATGTAAATATGTTAGTTTAACATCGATTTTCAAGAAAAACCGATGTTAATATATGCCCTTAACATCGGTTTTTCTAGAAAACCGATGTCAACGCTGATGATGCATACACTTATTTGGTGTAGTTCTTTGTGTATAACATCGGTTAATTATAAATAACCGATGTTAATATTCAAATATTCACATCGATTATTGATAATTAACCGATGTTAATGTACACTAGTTAACATCGGTTTTCTACAGATAACCGATGTTAAATTACAAACGCTGACATCGGTTATACACAAAAAACCGATGTTAATATACAAACGTTAACATCGGTTTTCTATTATAACCGATGTTGGTTATGATATTAACATCAGTTTTTATTAATAACCGATGTTGTTTTCAAATATTTTTTTTATATATACTTTCTGTTTTTATAGTAAACCCAAAATTGTACCTGTCAAATGCAATTTCAGAAGGCCCAATTCACAGCAAATAAACATTTTATTCTGCTTTCAAGCAGTTTTAATGATAATAAACATCAAATAATTGATTTATATATTATAAAGAACTATCAACAAATGAATTGAATGTTCATGTTACATAGAAAATGTAAAAAATGTTAAAAAATGTCCCTAAATCCTAGGCCTGATCTCTAATTCGGAGATAAAACTGTGCCCACTAGATCCGCAATGCTTTTAATCTCTCAAGCTCCAATGGTCTAGGGTCGTTAAAATACTGCATGATTAAATAAATCATATTAAATTAATAATGTAATACAAATTATAAATAAATCGATTTTCTTTGAAATAAACTTACCGCTTCCCAATTATTTGTAAAAGTTCCTAAAATGATGGTGGACATCCAGTGCATGACATAGTAGCCGCACTCAGTAGTTCCTTTTTGTCTATTACACTAAATACATAATGAAATTTGGATATTAATTAAACAACTAGTGTACAGACACATAAAGAAATATATATAAGTAGAAGTTTTATGTAAATGACGTACCTTGACGACAATCCACCTAGCAGGAGCCTTTGATTTAGGCTGTGGAGCATCATCAAGACCCTTGATAGCACTGTTCCATGTGAGTAACAATTAAAAACTGGTGTTGTACGTTGAGGTATTACAATGCAAATGTATTGAAAACAACACTAACCTATTAATAATCCTCTTAAGGTAGTTGTCTGGCCTGTTATGCAATGAACAAAACCAGACAACTAAGTGTTCCTTGGGCAGGATGACCACCATCTGCCAGTGTCCGCTGCAGTGGAACCTAAAATGGGTTAGTACATTAGTAAACATTAATTAAATTTTGTTATTTTATGACTTACCCATTTAGGTAGGCTCCAAGATACACATCGCGTTGTGAACTCTGCATCCAACTCTTTATGTAACTTTCAGATTCAAACTGCCATTTTCCCAGACCTCTGAATGGATTGAGGCTCGAGGAATCCATAGATATCAGAATTCCCCGCTCGCATACATGTTTCAGTGAGATGTCTGTTTATGTTAAGTCAAAGTTAAATATTTATGAATTGAAAGCCATAACTTAGGTAAATAAAAGCCTTTTATATAAAGACTTACAAAATCCACAACTGTAACACTGATATGCTGAGACATTGACCACCGTGTGCGATTTCGGAGAGGTCTTCGTGCTTTATGTACAGGGGGAAATCTGGATTAACGACCCCGAACACGGTGGCATCCCATCTAACCTGATAAGGCCTCAAGAAAAGCTCTGGGATGGTCAATGTCATCAGATAAAGCGGATCATCGACCTCCGGATTGGGCTTCGGAGGTGGTTTTGGCGGAGACACAGCTACCTATTCATGAAACAAAGTTAAATAGCCTAATTTGAAAAGAAGAAACATATAGTAAGGACAATAAGTACCTACTGTGATAAAGACTTGACCAGATGTGTCGGCCAAGCAAGGAAGGTGTGAAGTGCCTGCCCCACTAAGGAAACCTCATCAGTGGGTACAAGAATTGGAGCATCTGCATCTCTAACCTCCTCCATACTCACCTTTACTTGGCCAGGCAACAAAGGAGTGTTATGAACAACAGTGGATCCCTCATAAACTCTCCTGATGGCAACCAGGTGTGCAGGATCTGCTTCTATGTACAAGCCGCACCTGTCAGAGTCACCGGTCTCAGGATCGTTTCCTGAGGGATCAACACAACTCCCCTTTGTGCTCACTCGAGGACCGGAGGGACCAGGACCAACCACAGGCTCAGGAGGCACTGCAACTCCCTGAGATTGCATCTGCGACTGAAGGTGGCTGAAGGATGCCATGACCTGCCTCGTCACTTTCTCTGTGATGGACTCCTCTAGCTGGTCCCTGATCTGCTGGGTCAGCTGTTGTAATTCGTCCGGAGGCAGGGAGGAAGCGTTGTGGGACGTCCGTGGAGCCGATCCAAAGTATTGCTTGATGGTGACACCGACTCCAGCAGCACGGACACGTCCAGGGTGCTCTGGACGTCCAATAGCAGCGGCCAGAACATCCTGACGTCCATGGGGGACGAACAATCCCTGTGTGGCCTGCTCCTCAAACGAATCCTGCACAGAAAACACACAGTGGTACATGGCATTCTCAAAATATTCAAACATAATTGTAATGGTTAGTTGAACATGACTTACAATCTTCTCAGCGATTTCCTTTGCGGCCTCAGTCGTCATCTCCCCTGTCTTCTTCGTGCGGGCCATCTTCCACTTCACGTGGCGTCTGACCGGGGATGGAGGGTCGATGATGCCATCAACGCTTCCTGACTGTGCAGCTTCCTGCATCTTCTTCTTGGTCTTCTCAGCCAGAAGCTTCTGCTCCAAATAATCATAACCCCCACGAGACAAAACGTGGGAGGCAGTATTGTGCTTCTGGATGGCCTGTGCCTTTATGCGCGCATCCTGAAAAAATTAGACAATAATGTTTGAAATGGGTAGAATGAAGTATAACAACATCATGTTTAATATGAAAAACAACTTAAATGGCAAAGGAACATACCTCCCAAGAAGGGTCTATGTGAGTCTGGCAAAACTGGGCCCACTTTTCCTTGCTGATGCCGTATTTGTCACAGACAGTGTCCTCGACATCGTCCTGATCGGCTGCAAGGGCCCATTTCCTCGTGAGGTCTGATTTAAACTGCCTCCATCTCTCCCCCACGGTCTGTAGTAACTTCCTTTTCATCCTACTGTCAAAAGCCTCTGGGATATCAAATTCCGCCTGACAACATAAAACAAAGTTTATTTGTTACAATAATGAAATTTTTTGGCTATTAATTACACACAATCAAATAAGAAAAGAGAAATACCTGAATATCCTCCCAAATCAGGTCCTTCTGAGCAGTAGGGACCTCCTTCCAATTCTCGTAGGTGATGTCCACCTTATCACGTGCCACAATCCCCAAATATGTTCTTAATTTCTTCTTGTGGGGACCGTCGGCCTTCCCTGTAGCAGGATCAACATGCACCACTGGTCTCTCAACACCAGGTGGTCTAGTGGACAACGATCGTAGGCGTGAGGCTTTGCGTGTCCGCTTCACGGCAGACGTCGAAGCCGATGCATCCGAAGTAGGAGGAGGAGGAGGAGGAGAAGGAGGAGAAGAAGGAGGAGGAGGAGGAGGAGGAGCAGTAGTGGAGGCAGGTGGAGAACCCATGATCTTTTATACAATAACATACAAAATTGGATTAATGAAAAGAGGATTAGTGATAAGTTTTTTTTGGAAGGCAAAAGTATAAGATTATTAAACAAAACCCCACCACATAAGGAGACAAGACAAATTAACCAAAGGACTCTGAAAGATAGGTAGTTGTGCTTTTTAATTGTGATTTCATCCATGTTTTCTTTGATATTGATTTTCTTAGGACTTCATCCATGTTTTGATAGCATTTGATTTTCTTTTTTGCAGAAAAGAAAGAGGGGAACGAGCAACAATTTGAAAGTTGTACATTTAGGAACTAAAGAATTCAAAATAGCTAGTAATAAGAGGGATTTGTTTTTGGGATTTTCTGAGCACCAAGAGCGGCTACGCAAGAAGCTTGCACTTGAGGAGGGAAGGATATTTGCAGCTAATGAACAACTTTCTTAACTATTTGTCTTTCAGATTTTACTCTTTTTTTTCTTATATGTAAATATAAATAATATAAGGTTATGCCATAGGGACATGGTCATTTTTACCCCTAACAATCTTAGAAGTAAATATAGACCATGTTTTTACGCCATACCCTTATACCATTTATATTTACATATTAGCAAAAAGAAACAGTTGGTTCTGCAGTGATTTGAGCGGTCAAAGGACTAACATAGGTGTCCATGTATGAATCATCATCTTCTACATTAACACCAACTGTTTTGCCCTGCAGAACCACGCACCACCTTTCATCACAAGGGTCTTGCACGTAAAATACTTGTCTAGCTTGTTTTGCCATGATGAAGGGGTCATTGTGGTAACCAAGTTTCTTTAGATCTACCAGGGTAAATCCTATATCATTGGTGCGCACACCGGTGTTGCTGTCAACCCATTTACATTTGAAAACACATACTGTAAATTTCACATAATTAAGCTCCCAAATTTCATCAATGAACCCAAAGTAAGGGATGGAAGCTACACAGGGATTGGCGTCATTGACACTTGCAAAGTGTTGAGATTCAGCCCTTAGGGTGACCCCGCTGTTCTGCATTGTACTTTTGTCATCTTGTGCTTTTGTGTAAAATGAATACCTGTTTATGTCGTATCCTTGCCAGGTTATAACATTTCTTTTAGGCCCATCTGCTAGTTTTCTTAATGTTTTTGAAGCATTCTCATCTGCAAAGATTGTATCTTTAAACCAATCACAGAAAGTTTTGTTATGCTTTTTCAACGCCCAATTCTTTGACATTTTCGGATTATTCTGTTTGACTAAAGCTTCGTGCTTAACTATGTATGGAAAAACTTCATTACTGTTGTTCAAGACATACAAGTGAGCTTGTAACAAATCTTCTACACTTGGAGTGATCACCTGCAGTCCTCTTGAACCCTTACCACCCACTCTGTCATCATGCCGACACTCAGGAAGCCCAACAGCTTTAGCCTTCTCTAAGTATTCTGAACAAAATTCAATGGCTTCTTCTGCAATGTACCTCTCAACAATAGATGCTTCCGGACGATATAGATTCTTTGTATACCCTTTTAAGATCTTCATGTATCGCTCAACCGGGTACATCCACCGTAGATAAACAGGACCACATCATTTGATTTCTCTGACCAGATGCACAATCAAGTGAATCATGATGTCAAAGAAAGCAGGGGGAAAATACATCTCCAACTGACACAGTATAATTGCGGCCTCATTTTCCAACTCATCAAACATTACTGGATCAATCACTTTGCTACATATAGCATGGAAGAAAAAGCACAGGCGAGTTATGGTGAACCTGACTTTGTTTGGCAAGATGTCTCGTATAGCCACGGCTAACAATTGTTGCATGAGCACGTGACAATCGTGAGACTTTAAACCTACAAGCTTAAGCTCCTTCAACTGCACAAGGCTCTTAATATTTGAAGAGTATCCTTGTGGAACCTTCACCTGACGAAGACACTGACAAAAACTTATCTTCTCCTTCTTGGACAAAGTATGGCAGGTTGGGGGCAAGTAAATTTTCTTCCCATCAGACCTTGGATGCAACTGTGATCTTATACCCATATCAGCTAGATCTTGACGGGTATTCAAGCCATCCTTCGTCTTGCCTTGAATGTTAAGGAGCGTCCCAATCACACTGTCACAAACATTTTTCTCCACATGCATAACATCAATACAATGTCTAACGTCAAGATCACACCAGTACGGAAGATCAAAGAAAATGGACCTCTTCTTCCATATGCAACTCTGACTTTTATCCTTCTTTTGGGTCTTCCCAAATACAGTGTTCAGGTGTTGAACCCGCTGATATACCTGCTCACCAGTCAACGGTATCGGTGCAATATCATGCTCTTAACTTCCATTAAAAGCTTTTCTCAGTCGTCTGTATGGATGATTGAGTGTTAGAAAGCGGCGATGCCTACTGTAGACTGTTTTTCTCCCATGTTTCAGTTGTATGTAACTTGTATTTTCTTCACAGATGGGGCATGCATGATGACCCTTAACACTGTAACCGCTGAGATTTCCATATGCTGGAAAGTCATTAATGGTACAAAAAAGCATTGCACGCATTTCAAACGTCTCCTTGCGAAACGCATCAAACACTACAACCCCCTCGTCCCACAACTTTCTCAGATCTTCAACCAACGAACTTAGATAAACGTCAATGTCATTTCCTGGCTGTCTTGGGCCCGATATCATCATACACAACATCATGTATTTTCGCTTCATGCACAACCAAGGAGGCAAATTGTAAATTACTAGCAGAACTGGCCATGAACTGTGTTGAGTGCTTAAGGTGCCATATGGATTCATTCCATCACTGGCTAGTCCAAGTCTAAGATTTCTTGGCTCATTCCCGAAATCTGGATACAAACCATCAATCTTCTTCCACTGGGAGCAATCATTCGGATGACAGACCATTCCATCAGAAATCCTTCCATTTGCATGCCATGTAAGGTCTTTTGCGTCGTCCTTGTTAGCAAACAGACGCTTAAACCTTGGAATGATTGGAAGATACCACAAAACCTTCGCCAGGGGGCCCTTGTTGGAGTTTTTATCAGAATTTCTTTCCTCTTCATCCTTCACTTTGTACCGTGAAGTCCCACAGACAGGGCATTTGGACATTTCTTGGAATTCATGCTTGTAGAGTATGCAATCATTGGGGCAAGCATGAATCTTCTGATACTCCATACCCATGGGACACAATATCTTCTTCGCCTTATAGTAACTTTTAGGCAGCGTGTTGTCCTCTGGAAGCATATTGTGCACTACCTCAAGCAGTGAGGTGAAACTTTTGTCACTCCACCCATACCTGGCCTTCACATTAACCAGACTTAACACCGCAGACAACAGGGTTAAGGAATTCTTGCACCCTGTATACAAAGGCTTCTTTGAATCACTCTGCAATCCTTCATACACAGGGGCGTGTGCTTGTTGAAAACACTCTTGTCCAAGGTCACGAATCATGTCTTCCAAGCGATCTCCCATTTCTACATTAAACGGTTTAGATTGGGACCCAGTATGCATGTCAGTCACTTCACCATGCCATATCCACGTCGTGTAATTCTTCTTCATCCCATCACACAATAGATGGTCCCGTATGTTGTCAAGTAGTTGTCATCTTCCATTCAAACAGTTGATGCAAGGACAATAATTTTTCCTTCTTCATTCGGTTGACCTCTTTCTAAAGCAAATTGCAAAAACTGCTCGACGCCATCCTCATATTCTGGGCTCATGCGACTTTGATTGATCCAACTTCGATCCATCTAAGAAAAATCCATGCATGCAAATCTCACTTTTTTTATTTATAGGTGTGGCCCTATCCCATTTAGGAAGACTGTCTTTTATGTTAGCCTCAAACGTCATGGTTAGCATTATTTTGAACAATTTGAGTAAATTTCGGCAGCATTTCGCATTGGTCTCCAAGTACACGACATGACATCGGTGAAACGAATTTCACGATAATCAAGTATGCACTCAGAGAACAACTTGAAATGCATTCAACCGAAATTTCATCGAATTAATCAAAATAATAATAACCTGACCGAATGAGTCTAACATAAAAATACAAGTCTCCCCAAACTGTCCAAACGGACAATTCAAGACTAAATACAATGACTAATGCAAACTATCCGCAAGAATCATTGCATTCAGTCTCAAACGGGAATCTACGGTTCACTCAGCATGAACAACAGTTATTTATATAGCAAATTACATTCAGCATGTATAACAACATTCATGACATATAAGAACATTCATGACGTACAAGAACATACAAGGACATCAACAGTTGTGTGTGTGTGTGTGTGTGTGTGTTTTGTGTTTGTCTCTTTATGTGTGTGTGTGTGTGTGTGTGTCTGTCTATGTGTGTGAGTGTGTTTGTGTATGTTTGTGTCTGTGACTCAGTGTGTGTGTCTTTGTGTGTGTGTCTGTGGCTCAGTGTGTTTGTCTGTCTCTTTATGTGTGTGTGACTGTGTGTTTGTCTCTTTATCTGTGTGTGTGTGGGTGTGTGTGTTTGTGGTTGTCTCTTTATCTGTGTGTGTGTGTGTGTTTGTCTCTTTATGTGTGTGTGTCTGTCCATGTGTGTGAGTGTGTTTTTGTATGTGTGTGTTTATGGCTCAGTGTGTGTGTCTTTGTGTGTGGGTCTCTGTGTGTGTCTGTGGCTCAGTGTGTTTGTGTCTTTGTCTGTGTCTTTATGTGTGCGTGACTCTGTGTGTGTGTGTGTATCTTTATGTATCTGTGTGTGTCTCATTGCAGGGTAGCAAAGGATCATTAAATTGTAAACATCATGAGCCACATGATGAGGGAAGCAGTATCAAATCAATGCTTTACAAGCTTTTGGTCAATCTAAGGAGTGGTGTCTTCATGCTGCAAATTGATGGTTTCTGAGTGGAAAATCCTAATTTGGTTAAGCCTGAAATTCTGCAGCATTTGCAAAGCATATTCAAATTAATTGAAGTTATGTACGAGCACTGTAGCTTTTAAAAAAATAAGCATTGCAGCTTATTTAAGGCACAAATTCTGCAGCATCTGCAGTATGTGGGTGGAAAAAGGGTGGGAGTGGAAATTTAAATGGAGAAGACACTTGTTTGATAGAGAGCTTGAGATAGCATATTGTTTCCGCAATGATGTTGCTGGCAGCTGTATTCAGATTCACAAAAAAAGATGACTGGAGAACTTTGACAAGGACTTTGCCTTCACCTACAGCTATTGGTCGTCTAACATAGCATCGGGATTTGTCTTGGCTGATAAAAAAAAATGTGGGTGGAAAAATAAGCACTGCAGAAGGTTTTCTGTTTCCTTACAACAACTGTGGGAGGCCTCAAATGCTTTTGAATCCCTTTTAAGACAGAAATCTAGAGAAAGATGGTTGAAACAAGGGGACTGCAACTCAGCATATTTCCATAAAGTCATAAATTTCAGAAGAAGTTATAATAGTCTGCATGGAATTCTCATTGTTGGTGTATGGGTTCACGACCCCATTGCAGTTAAGAATGAAGCTGTGAGCTTTTTCCAAAATAGATTCACTGAAATGCACAATATCAGACCTACCCTTGATGGAGTTAATTTCTCCTCAATTAATCAGAGGCAGAGACAAATTTTGATTGCTCCTTTCTCAGACCAGGAAATCAAAGATGCAGTGTGGAGCTGTGGTGGGGAGAAATGTCCTGGACCGGAAGGTTTTAACTTCAATTTCATTAAAGAATTTTGGGAGGTGGTAAAATCTGACTTCAGAAGATTTGTAGATGAGTTTCATGTCCATGGTTGCTTCCCTAAAGGCAGCAATGCTTCATTCCTGGCTCTAATTCCCAAAATTAATCATCCTCAGACTTTTGATGACTATAGACCAATCTCCTTGATTGGCTGTATGTACAAGGTCATAGCCAAGTTACTAGCAAATAGACTGAAGCTAGTTATATCTGCTCTTATTGATGAGAGACAGACAACCTTCATCAAAGAAAGACACATTTTGCATGGAACCTTAATCCTCAATGAGGTGATAGAGGAAGCTTGCAGATGTAAGAAGCCAATTATGGTATTCAAGGTGGACTTCGAAAAGGCTTACGATTCAGTCTCATGGTCCTTTCTTGACTATATGCTGCAAAGAATGGGATTTTGTCCAAAGTGGAGACAATGGATTTCAGCATGTCTCACAACAGCAACCATATCAGTTTTAGTTAATGGCAGTCCTTCAAAGGAGTTTGTCCCTTCTAGGGGCTTGAGGCAAGGGGACCCTTTAGCCCCATTGTTATTGGGATAATGTTGTGGTTTTGAAGGCTTTGTTGAGAGGTTTCGAAATGGTATCAGGCTTGAGGATTAATTATGCCAAAAGCCAGTTTGGAGTTATAGGGGGAGATGTTAATTGGATCAATGCAGCAGCTCAAACCTTGAATTGCAGTCTTTTAGAAACCCCTTTCAGCTACTTGGGTATTCCTATAGGGGTTAAATCATCAAGCAGTATAGTCTAGGAGCCTTTAATTAAAAAATGTGAGGCTAAGCTATCTAAATGGGCCCAGAAAAACATATCCATGGGAGGGAAGATCACTCTAATCAATTCAGTTGTTAATGCTCTGCCTATATACCTCCTGTCATTCTTCAAGATCCCTCAAAAGGTAATAAACAGATTGGTAAAGTTGCAGAGGAACTTTCTGTGGGGAGGAGACCAAGATAATAAAAAAATTCCTTGGGTGAAATGGGATATCGTCTGTCTTCCCAAGTGTGAGGGGGGCCTAGGGATAAAAGACATAGCAAAATTTAATACAGCTTTGTTGGGCAAATGGATTTGGGCCTTAGCTTCTGATCACCAACAGCTTTGGGTTAGGATTATCAATTCTAAGTATGGAGGTTGGGAGGCCTTGCAGTCTGCTCGGGCTCAAGGAAGACATTCTGGTTGGTGGAGGGATCTAAGAAAGTTGTATCATTATGATGGGCAGAGCATTTTTCAGCATTGCATGAGATGGAACGTGGGTTGTGGGGATAAAGTTTATTTCTGGAAAGACAAGTGGATATGGGAGGATTTTACTCTCCAACAGAAATACAATCAGCTGTTTCTCATCAATGAACAGCAAGATGATCTCATTTCTATGATGGGGACTTTTGACCAAGACAGGTGGAGTTGGAATCTCAAGTGGCGGAGGAATCTGGTTTGATTATGAGAGTGATCAAGCTGTGAATTTTATGGAGGAGATCAATTCCATGTACATTCAGAGATATGTTAAATATGTTATGTTATGGAAAGCTGACCCTAGTGGGGTGTATACCACTAAGTCTGCCTATAATCTACTGATAACTCCTTCTTCACCAGCCTTGGATAGGAGAACATCACAGTTACTTTGGAATATGAAAATCCCTCCAAAACATGCAGTTTTCACTTGGAAGCTTTTAAGTGGCAGACTCCCCACTAGAGCTAATCTTTCAAGGAGAGGGGTGAACATTCAGGATACTGCTTGTCCTTTATGTGGTGATGTGCAAGAGGAGGTGGGGCATCTATTTTTCAATTGCAAGAAGATACTAGGGCTTTGGTGGGAGTCCATGAGCTGGATTCAAGCTATGGGACCTCTATCAGTCTCTCCAGTGGACCATTTTCTTCAGTTTTGTGATGGTTTTGGAGCTGAGAGAAATCATAGTACTTGCTGTGGATGGTGGGTTGTGTTGACAAGTACTATATGGAAGCATAGGAACTTCCTCATATTCCAGAACAAACCTTTCGAGCCGCAGAAGGTCATGGAAGATGCTATGTTCTCAATATGGTCTTGGTTAAAGGCTAGACAAAAAGGTTACAACATCAGTTTTAACCATTGGTCTTCCAACATCTCGGATTCCTTTGGTTAAACCTGTATGGGATAACCTTTTTAGGCGAGGTAGCTTGGGCTTTTTGGAGAGCAGCACCAATGGTGCCTTGTATTTCCTACATCCAGTACCACTTGTACTGTTTTTACATATATTAATATATATCTAATTTTTCCTTCCAAAAAAAAAAATATATAGAAGCTACTTGGTTAGGAAGAATAAGGAGCCCACTAATATTTTGCAATATGCTGACGACACGGCTTTTGAGGGAGAGGCTCTTTGGGAGAATGTTCTAGTTTTGAAGGCTTTGCTGCGAGGTTTTGAATTGGCTTCTGGATTAAAGATCAACTATGCCAAAAGTCAGTTTGGGATTATTGGAGGGATGGTCAACTGGGCAAATGAGGCAGCCCAACTTCTGAACTGCAGACAAATAGAAACCCCTTTCTATTATTTGGGTATCCCAACTGGGAAAATGGAAATGGGCCCTAGCTTCTGAACAAAAGCAGCTATGGGCCAGAATTATTAACTCCAAATATGGTGGATGGAAGGAGTTCCAGCTTCGAAGAGATAAAAGGGGA
This sequence comes from Glycine max, assembly GCF_000004515.6. Classification (NCBI taxonomy): domain Eukaryota; kingdom Viridiplantae; phylum Streptophyta; class Magnoliopsida; order Fabales; family Fabaceae; genus Glycine; species Glycine max. Next base: position 19,406,175 of record NC_038245.2, on the reverse strand, counting down.
TTTTCCAATTGGTGGAAGGATCTGAGGAAGATTTACCACCAGTCTCAGCACAACATTTTTCATCAAAACATGGTTTGGAAGATAGGTTGTGGTGATAGAATTGATTTCTGGCATGACAGATGGGTAGGCGAATGCACTCTTAAACAGCAATACAACCAACTTTTCATGATAAGTAGTCAGCAACACAGCCTCATTTCAATGATGGGTAATTTCTCCCAAGACAATTGGAGATGGGATTTGCAGTGGAGGAGAAATCTTTTTGATCATGAACATGACTTGGCTGTGAGCTTTATGGAAGACATTACATCTATATGTATTCAGAGAAATGTGAAGGACATTATGATGTGGAAAGCTGAACCTAACGGTGTGTACTCCACCAAGTCAGCTTATAGCCTAATGCTGAAGCTAAATTATTCTGGTTCACAAGACAGGTTTTCTAAACTAATTTGGAATCTGAATATACCCCCAAGGGCAGCAGTTTTCATTTGGAGACTTCTTAAAGACAGGCTCCCCACCAAAGGGAATCTGTTAAGGAGACATGAGGATATTCAAGATGCTGGTTGCCCACTCTGTGGCCAAGGGCAGGAGGAAGTGGGGCATCTCTTCTTTAATTGTAAAAGGACAATAAATATGTGGTGGGAATCAATGGGATGGATCAAGGCTGTATGACCCCTTCCAGCCTCCCCATTAAATCATTTTGTTCAATTTTGTGTTGGGTTTGGGACAAACACAAATCAGAGTAGATGGAGTGCTTGGTGGGTTGCTCTAACTAGCATTATATGGCATCACAGGAATCTTCTGATTTTTTGGTGGGTTGCTCTAACTAGCTTGGGGTTTTTTGGAGGGCAGCACCAGAGGTGCTTGTATTTCTTTTATTCCAGTACCACTTGTACTGCTTTGATCATTTTAATAATATATATATTTTATGCCTTCCAAAAAAAAAATTCATTTCCTAAGGGACTCAATTCCTCATTCATTGAAACCAGTATGCAACATTTTACATCAAACACCAGTATATAACATTTTAAAGCAAACACCACTATATAATATTTTAAATGAAACAGCAGTATATACATGCTAGTTCCTACGTACGTACCTGGAGTTGCTATAACCCGAACGACCTTCAACAATAATGTCAATTAAAAGTAGTCTATGATAACCTGAAAAAAAAAACCAATGGTCATGGACATGGCTGACACATTTGGAGAAGATTTTGGTATTCATTTCAACCAATGGTCATCCAATATCAGAGCAGGATTTAATCATATAGTAAGAAATGGAAGCCATTAAACCAAAGTCAATACTCATGAATGCTAGAACATCCATCAAGAATGATAACAAAGCAGTAATTTCAATTAAATTCATCTTAGTTTTTCTATTTTATAATCACTCCTAGGTTCTGTCAAGAGCAGACTTGACAGATTCCTAGTGTCAGATCAATGGCTAGCCCTATGGCCTGACTCATCCCAGCATGTTCTCCACAGAGATTACTCTGACCATTGCCCTGTAATTTTGAAAACTAAACTGGTTGATTGGGGCCCTAAGCCCTTTAGGGTGCTGGACTTATGGCTCAACCAAAAAGGATATCAAAAGCTGGTGCAGGAGTCTTGGTCTAAGGATCAGCAGGGTGGATGGGGGGGCATTGTCCTTAAAAACAAGCTGAGAAATCTTAAAAATACCATCAAACAATGGAGTAAAGATATTGCTGATATCAATGTTAGTCGAATCCAGAATTTGAGACAGAAGCTTAATGACTTGGAAACTACAACTGGTGATAGAGTTTTATCTCAAGAGGAGGTCAAAGTCAAGAAATTACTGCAACAAGAGCTGTGGGAGGTTTCAAATGCTTATGAATCCCTACTGAGACAAAAATCTAGAGATAAATGGATTAAGGAAGGTGATAGTAATACAGCTTATTTTCACAAAGCTATAAATGTCAGAAGAAACTATAATGCTCTTCAGGGTCTCTTCATTGATGGGAATTGGGATCAAAAGCCTGACCGAATTAAGAATGAAGCTTTTCATTTCTTCCTTCATAGATTTTCTGAAGATAAGAGTTTCAGACCCACCCTTGATGGGGTTTTCTTCCACTCCATTGATCAGAATCAAAGAGAGGGACTCATTGCCCCTTTTTCTGATCAAGAGATTAAAGATGCTGTTTGGAGTTGTGGTGGTGATAGATGCCCGGGTCCCGATGGTTTTAATTTCAACTTTATTAAGGCTTTTTGGAAGATTCTGAGACCTGAATTCAGGAGATTTGTGGATGAGTTCCACTGCCATGGAAGCTTTCCTAGAGGCAGCAATGCTTCCTTCATGGCCCTTATCCCTAAATCAAATCATCCTCAATCCTTAAATGACTATAGACCTATTTCTCTCATCGGCTGCATGTACAAAGTCATATCCAAGCTTTTGGCAAACAGGTTGAGGACCGTTATTTCGGGTATTGTTGATGAAAGGCAATCAGCCTTCATAAAGGATAGACATATCCTTCATGGAATTCTGATCCTTAATGAGGTGGTGGAGGAAGCTATGAAGACAAAGCAGCCAGTTATGGTCTTTAAAGTGGATTTTGAAAAGGCCTATGATACAGTATCTTAGTCTTTCTTGGACTACATGCTGTCAAGACTAGGATTCTGTACTAAATGGAGACAATGGATTGCTGCCTGCCTTCAATCAGCATCTATTTCCATTTTAGTTAATGGTAGTCTGACTAAAGAATTCGCTCCTACTCGAGGTCTGAGACAAGGGGACCCTCTAGCCCCTTTGTTGTTTAACTTAGTGGGGGAAGGTCTCATTGGAATGATGAGACAGGCCATTGTAAAAAATCTGTACCGTAGCTACTTGGTTGGAAAACAAAAAGAGCCTATTAATATTCTCCAATACGCTGATGATGCTGTTTTCATTGGTCAAGCTTCCTTGGAAAATGTTATTGTTTGAAGGCAATGCTTAGAGGCTTTGAGATGGCCTCTGGTATGAAAATCAACTATGCTAAGAGTCAATTCGGAATTTTTGGAGATTATGTTAACTGGTTTCAAGAAGCTGCTCACTTTCTGAACTGTAGGCAGATGGGGATTCCCTTCCACTACTTGGGCATCCCCATTGGGGTCAGATCCTCAAATCAGGTGGTATGGAGCCTTTGATCAGCAAATTTGAAGCTAAACTCACTAAATGGAACCAGAAAAGCTTATCTATGGCTGACAGGGTTAATCTGATAAATTCTGTTTTGAACGCTTTACCAATCTATCTATTATCCTTCTTTAAGTTACCCAAAGAATAGTTGATAGACTGGTTTCTCTGCAAAGGAATTTTATGTGGGGTGGGGGGCATGATCAAAAGAAGATTCCTTGGGTCAAATGGGATGAAATTTGTCTTCACAAGAAGGAAGGCGGTTTGGGAATCAAAATCTGATCAATTTAATGCTGCTCTCATGGGAAGATGGATTTGGGAATTACATTCTAAGCAGAATAAGTTCTGGGTCAGGGTTATAAATTCAAGTATGGGGGATGGCCAGCCTTGCAGAATGGCAGAGTCCATTGCTGGGACTCCCATTGCTGGAGAGATCTCAGGAAGATATATCAGCACAATGACTTCAAGATTATTCATTAAAATCTGGTGTGGAAGGCAGGTTGTGGGGATAAAATTCGATTTTGGAAAGACAATTGGCTGGGAGAGGGCTGCAGTCTGGATCACAAATACCCTCAGCTCTTCACCATTAGTAAGCAGCAGAACGATCTTATTTCAACCATGGGTAGCTTCTACCAGAAAATTTGGAGATGGGATTTGAAATGGAGGAGACACCTATTTGAACTTGAGGAGGAGTAGTTGTGGCTTTCTTGGATGAGATTAGTGCTTACCCTATCCAAAGTCACTTGAAAGATACAGTTCTGTGCAAATTGCTTTCCTCAAAGGCAGACATATCCTCCATGGTGTAATGATAGCTAATGAGGTCTTAGCTGAAGCTAAATTCAAAAATAACCCCTGCATGGTTTTCAAACTTGACTTTGAAAAAGCTTATGACTCAGTTTCTTGGGGATTCCTAAACTATATGATGATGAGGATGGGATTTTGTGAAAGATGGGGAAAATGGATCCATGGATGCCTTTCTAGTGCAACTATATCAATTTTGATCAATGGCATCACTACTAGAGAATTTGTGCCTGAGAGGGGACTGAGGCAAGGAGATCCCCTTGCACCTTTCCTATTTAATATAGCAGCTGAGGGACTCACTGGTTTGATGAGGACAACTGTCTCCAAAAACCTTTTCAGCAGCTATAAAGTGGGGAGGCAAAAGGAGGAGATTAACATCTTGCAGTATGCAGATGATACACTGTTTTTTGGAACTGCAACTACAGCTAATGTTAGAGTCATGAAATCTATCCTCAGAATTTTCGAGTTGGTTTCAGGACTCAAGATTAACTATGCTAAAAGCCAATTTGGGTGCTTGGGTGAATCTTTGGACTGGTGCAGGGAAGCAGCTAGCTACCTTAATTGTGGCCAGCTGGAATTTCCTTTTTCTTACCTTGGAATTCCAGTAGGGTCCACCTCTAAAAGCTGGGATGTTTGGCAGCCTTCATCAGCAAGTTTGAATCTAAGGTAGCCAAATGGAAGCAGAGATGTCTCTCTATGGGAGGCAGGATATTCCTAACAGCCCTTCCTATCTACCTACTGTCATTCTTCAAAATTCCTAAAAAAGTGGTGCATAAGGTAGTATCTATTCCACACTTGGTGTTGTTAAATGGAATGGAGACAGACTTCCATCTTCAGATTTTTGCAGTGCAAAAAAAAACAATCATGCAAGCATATTTGAAAACTTAAAATACGAATAACTCAAGTTAAAATCAATTCATTTTTTACAACTGTGAACAAATTAACTAAGGTACAGTAGGCAAATTTGTTTTCACTAATATTAGTAGGTCATCACCACTGCAGTAGAATTTAAGTTAAACTTAGATAAGTACCTTATGAAGAGGCCAGCTACCTTGTCACAGCTAACAAGTCAGAACGGAACAAATTTCTGCATGTATAATTCAACAAATTTGTTATCAAACTTGTGTGTGTGTCTTTGTATGATGTGTGTGTGTGTGTGTGTGTCATCAGTGTGTGTCTGTGTGTTTCTATCAATCATACGTGTGTGTGTGTGTCATTAGGGTTTGTGTGTGTGTGTGTTTCATGACCAATTTTTCTTACTGGCAATTCAGTGGCAGTGTATTGCTTAGGCTTCCGTCGAAATGAAAGGAAAATCAACGAGTCTGACAGAACAACTTCAGTCTTCACTCTTCACTATTTGAACACAAATAAAAAAAAATTAAACTACTTCAAGGATAAATAAAAGGTTCAGAAGCAGCAGACCTAGATTGTCTAAGCTATTTTATAATGGGCAGCTATAGTTACAATGATGATGAAATGAACTATAGAAAAAACAAGTATAAAATACAGAAGAATAAAAAACAATTAAGGGCAGAACTCAAAAGCTTTTAGCCATGCTGCTTGGAATTTAATCAATGAATCAATCATGTCACTGAAATTTGGAACATAAATGAACTTCTCCCTTACTATCATTCTCTTTCTCTATTTTTTCTCTCTATCTAGCTGCCTTGGGCTGATGGTGGGGTACTGTTTAAAGAACGATTCTTAGAATTATACCAAATCTCTTTCCAAAGATTGCATTCTGTTGAAGACATGGGGTACTTTTCCGAGCATGGGTGGGAATGGAATTTCTCTTGGAGACGCAATCTATTTGATAGCGAGATGGGGGTAGCATCAACTTTCTTAGAGACTATTGCTGCTATCAGAATTTGTGGTACCTTGAAAGATACCTGGCTGTGGGGAGCTGAACCTAATGGCATCTTCTCTACTAAATCAGCCTACAACCTCATTAAAGCATAGCAACTTTTGGAAGATCAAGATTCGGGTTTTCACCAGCTTTGGGATCTTAAAGTCCCCCCTAAGGTTCTGTCTTTTGCTTGGAGGCTGCTCTGGGATAGACTCCCTACTAAGGATAATCTTTCTAGGAGACAAATCCAGCTTGACAATGACCTATGCCCTCGATGTCAAACTCAACCCGAAACTGCATCCCATCTGTTCTTCACTTGTGATAAAGTGCTGCCACTATGGTGGGAATTCTTCACTTGGGTTAAGGAAGGCACAGTTCTACATAATAGTCCCATGGCTAATTTTCTTCACACCTCAACTACAACTGGAGGAAAGAATATTACTAAAAGAAGGAAGACTTGGTGGTTGGCTGCTACAAAGTCAATCTGGCAATCCAGAAATGACTTGGTGTTTCACAATCAGGCGTTTGATATTCATAAGTTGATAGATAATTCTATTTTCCTCACTTGGACTTGGCTCAAGGGGTGGGAAAAGAATTTTTGTGCTCCTTTTCACCACTGGTCCTCAGCAATGTCCTTAGTTTTTGTTTAAGTTTGCTTTGTAGGGAGGGGTTTGAGGGTTTCCTCACGAGGGGGTCATGTTTTTTGTATCCTTTCAGGAGTTTCTTCTCCTGTGTTTCATGTAGTACCCCTGGTACTCTTATCTATTAATATATTTATTCTTGGCGGTTCAAAAAAAAAATGGTCGTGGATCAAAGCAATGGACAAGGATTTTACTCTTCATTTTAACCAATGGTCCTCTAATCTTAAGGAAGGTTTTAGGAACTAGGAGGTGTTAACTCTTAAACTCTTAAACTGTTACAAGAACACAATAAGGGTAAGGGAAACTGTTAAACTCCAATAATAGGCGTTAACTCTTAAACTGTTAGAAGAACACAATAAGGGTAAGGGAAACTTCACTAAGGAGAAGAAGCACAAAGTTGTCACGATGCTCGAGTTAAATATGAGAAACCCTAGCCATGTTTAGTTCACTAAGTGTGCGATACATGAATGTAATCAAATATTTATACAGGATTAGACCAAACATACCTACGTGAGGTGGCGAAGGAGAAGAAGCACAGACTTCTGATGATGCTCGAGTGCGACGAACACGATGCTCGACCTTAGACAAAATGATGGTCAGATGGAGAACATACAGCTTCAAGGTAGATGGAGAACAAAGAGAGCAAGAAAACTTAGATGGAGAAGAAGATAGAGAGAAGGACAAGACAACGCGAAGGAGACGAAATATACCTAGGTATGGTGGCGAAGGAGAAGAAGCAGAGACTTGTGACGATGCTCGAGTGCGACGAACACGATGCTCAGATGCACACATGGACGGTTTCGCTAGACGGAGATTAGAAGAAGAAGAGAGCATGGAAGCTTAGATGGAGAAGAAGACACAGAGTGCCAGCTTCTTAGGGCTCACCATATTTTTTAAAATATAACTTCAACATCGGTTTTTAAAAAAACCCGATGTTAACAAAATGATGTTAAGGTTAACATCGGTTTTCTGGAGAAAACCGATGTTATCATAACAAACGTTAACATCGGTTTTCTAAAAACCCGATGTTAATAAACATATGTTAACATCGGTTATTTAAAAACCGATGTTACTAATAAATGTTAACATCGGTTCTCCAATAACCGATGTTAATGAACTTCGTTAACATCGGTTTTTCACAAAACCGATGTTAACGTATACACAGTATTTACAATTATGCCACCGCGCATATGTTAACATCGGTTTTTTTAACAACCGATGTTAACACACCGATGTTGAATCCGCTTTTTGTAGTAGTGCTGGGGCAATGAGAGGCACCATGCATGAGCCTCAAGCAAAGCTAGGGGCAGATCAAAGTTCTCATTCATCGATGTTTTTAAATGAAAAAAGGGGGGACAAACCCCGGAATTTCAATGAATTGATTAAACGAATCTATTGCCGTCACTCCAAAATTGACAAGTGACTAAATCAAATAGAACATACACTCTAAGGGAGTTCCCGAAGAGATTTGCAAAGATATGATGAGGTTGCATGAATTATCACCTCTTTCAAAAGGATAGTTAATTTGTGTTTTCCAAAAAATCAAATCAAAATCAAAATCACAAAATAGGGAAAGAATGTCATGAACATTGTACAACTTTCCATGACATTGCATTGTTGCATACGAAGTCCGCATTTACCGCATTTCAAGACAAAGGTTGCATGCATCTGCATCCCTAAAAATCATGTTAACTGCATAGATTTCCTACATCTACTGTCCAATCTTTTGAATTTGGGGTGATCGACCCTCTCGATGAGTCAATCTCTTGCTTTCTCATAAGGGTGGACCCTTGGGTACTAGTACCTATCGCCTTCAGAGGGCTGCACGCCCTCGACTTTAGAGGACTACACGTCCTCACCTTCAGAGAACTACATGTCCTCGACTTCAGAGGGCTACACACCCTCGCCTTCAGAGGGCTACATGCCCTTGACATCAGAGGACTACACGTCCTCGACTCCAGAGGGCTACACACCCTCACCTTCAGAGGATCGCACGTCCCCACCTTCAGAGGGTTGCACGCCCTTGACTTTAGAGGACTACACGTCCTCAACTTTAGAGGGCTTCACGTCCTTGCATTCAGAGGGCTACATGTCCTCGCCTTCAGAGGACTACACCTCCTCGACTTTAGAGAGCTACACGTCCTCGCCTTTAGAGGGCTACACACCCTCGCCTTTAGAGGACTACACGTCCTCGACGTCAGAGGGATGTACATCCTCTTCTTCAGAGGGCTGCACGTCCTCGTCTTCAGTGGGCTGCATGCCCTCGCCTTCAGAGGGCTACACGTCCTCGCCTTCAGAGGGTTGCACGTCCTCGCCTTCAAAGGGCTGCTCGTCCTCGCCTTCAAAGGGCTGCACGTCCTCGCCTTCAGATGGTTGTACGACCTCGCCTTCAGTGGGCTACACGTCCTCACCTTCAGAGGGCTACATGTCCTCGCCTTTAGAGGACTACACCTCCTCGACTTTAGAGAGCTACACGTCCTCGCCTTCAGAGGGCTACACACCCTCGCCTTTAGAGGACTACACGTCCTCGACGTCAGAGGGATGTACATCCTCTTCTTTAGAGGGCTGCACGTCCTCATCTTCAGTGGGCTGCATGCCCTCGCCTTCAGAGGGCTACACATCCTCGCCTTCAGAGGGTTGCACGTCCTCGCCTTTAAAGGGCTGCTCGTCCTCGCCTTCAGATGGTTGTACGACCTCTCCTTCAGTGGGCTACACGTCCTCACCTTCAGAGGGCTATACGTCCTCGACTTCAGAGTGTTGTATGTCCTCGCCTTCAGAGGGATACACGTCTTCACCGTTAGAGAACTCAAGGTCCTCTTCCATTAATGCTTAACCGAGACTTGCGCTCCTGAGTGAGGGCCAGTGGTTTCCTTTTATCAGTTCCCGGACTACCCCCTGATCTTGGAGGGGGGCCAACTGTGCGAGCACAGCCAGAGAAGGAGGCAGGTCTCTAGCTTTGATGAGGAGGCTATCGCACAACTACTATGCATACTGGGGCACAATTTCGCCCAGGCTGCTGCAATGAGACGAGTGCGGATCATGCACACCAACATGACCACTGTTACACAAATATGGATGACGTTGCTACTTAGCAACATTCTGCTCAGCAACCACAACTTCGATCTCCCTCTACCGAAGTGTCAGTTGGTCTGTGCCGTCATGACATAAGTAAGTATGCATGTGGATTAACTTATTTATGATCTCCCAGGCAGGCATAAGGCGAGGCACCACAACAGCCTGGGGATGGCCAACAGCAAGCAACAGATGCACTGCCACCACCTCCAGAGTTCACCTCAGCTCATCTACAAAGGCTGGAGCGTTGCCTACGACCTGTGGCCGACCAGCACGCGACCAAGTCCAAAGCCAAAGGTAAGAAAAAGTACTAGGCCCGTGACCGACAAGTCATCACGCCTCCAGCTCAAGACGTTAAAGAAGCTCTACTAGGAGGCAGCCTAGTATCTTTTAAATTTTTGTTTGTTATTTGTTCACCTTTGTTTCTTAAGTCATAGTTGGACACACCTAGTTCTCATAATCCTAGGAATTTAGATAAACAAGCACAAACTGGGAAGGTAGTAATACCTCACAAATACCTCATGAAAAACAAAAACAACAAAAAATATATCTTTTGGCTGAAAAGCTAGCACATTTTCAAAAGAAATAACTTCCAGCTTTTCTTTGAAAAAGATTCAATGATCATAACACAAGTTTTTGGTGAAAAAAAATGTATATGCACCTGAAGGGTGAATGCATGAATTGATAAAAGAGCATGTTTTGGAAACACTGGGTTGAGTTAAATAGGGAAAATGAATCCTAAGCCCTAGTGTCACATGACCATAAAAACTTGATGCTTGAGTGTTCACATGGGTGCATGCATGACCAGTTTTGCATAAAATTTCCAAATCATCATTGTTGCATGTGTGTGATGGAAATAATGTGGGACATTCCTTTATCCCTGAACCGCTGGCCAAACCAACGCCCTGACATATATCATGTCCAGTCGTTCTACAAGCCTTGAGCCAAAATCCCAACTCACCATAAACCTTGACCCAAGGTGAGAATGTCCATCCTCGCCCTCGGAAGAAAACAAAAAGATAAAAAGAAAAAGAAGTTCCCAATCAAAGATCGGAAGAAAACAAAAGAAAAAGAAGTTCCCGATCAAAGATCGAAATAAAACAAAAGAAAAAGAAAGTTCTCGGTCAAAGATCGGAAGAAAACAAAAGAAGAAAATTCCCAATCAAAGATTGGAAGAAAGCAAAAAAAGAAAGGAAAATTCCTGATCGAAGATCAGAAGAAAACAAAAGAAATATACAGAAAAGTCTTTGGACCAGACAATATTTGAACAATACATAATTGTCACAAGCAAACAAGAAAAGAAAGGAAAACATGACTGGAAGTGGTCCTCTCCCTTTGATTATCAACCACAATCTTGTGCGTCGGTGACTTTTTCGCCTCGCACTAAACAAAAACAGAAAAGGAAAAGACCAAAACACTAAGAGCCAAATTTCCCACCAAAAACACCATTCTCGAAAAAGTTCTATTGATCCATGATCACGCATGTCATCTCTGATTTGATAGGAATTGAGTTGCAAAGTCAAATCATGACATATCTATGGTTTGGAATTAGGATGAAACACTTTCCTGTGTGAGGTTTATACACTCTGAGTGGTTTTCTTCTATTTTCAGTTGGACTCGGTGTTTCCTCTAAATAGTCGTTTAGAAACGAAACGCTAACATCCAAAATCTTGTTTGTGGTTACGAGAAAATTTCATCAGCATACTCTCCTTCCCCAATAGACACATTGTTTTTCTCCAAAAATTATATGTTTCTCTGATCGGTTGGAAGTTTTGTTTCTTTACTAAAGCATGTTCGCATTTTAGTGAAAGAACACCGAGACTATTTTAGTCTCACCATTTCCCAAGAACTACGTAGTCTCACACCGTCGACCACCCCATCCTGCTATCGTGACCTGTGAGTCCAGCAGCATGTGGAGACGCCTTACGGTTATCTGCACCTCATCATTTGGAGACCCCAAGTTTGATCAACAAGGGGACACCAATGTGGTCATCTGCGCCCTTTTCGGAGATGTCAACATCTTCCGGCCGAGACTCTTTTGGTCTCACAACATCTGCTGATCTTGACCCATGCGTTAGGTGGCAGGCAGATATACCAAAGTGATTATCCGTACAAACACAAAATCCATTGATCTTGACCCATGCGTCAAGTAGCAAACGGATATACCCAAGTGATTATCCTTACAAAGACAACATTTGCTGATCCTGACCCATGCGTCAGGTGCCAGGCGGATATACCCAAGTGATTATCCGTACAAAGAAACCAACTATTGATCTTGACCCATGCATTAGGGGGTAAGCGGATATACCCAAGTGATTATCCGTACAAAGACAACATCTGCTGATCCTGACCCATGCGTGAGGCGGCAGGCGGATATACCTAAGTGATTATCCATACAAAGACAACATCTGTTGATCCTGACCCCATGCGTCAGGTGGCAGACGGATATATCCAAGTGATTATCCGTACAAAGACAATATCCGCTGGTCCTAACCCATGCGTTAGGTGGCAGGTGGATATACCCAAGTGATTATCTGTACAAAGAAACCAACTGTTGATCCTGACCCATGCGTTAGGGGGTAGGCGGATATACCCAAGTGATTATCCGTACAAAGACAACATCCGCTGATCCTGACCCATGCGTTAGGTGGCAGGCGGATATACCCAAGTGATTATTCGAACAAAGACAACATCTGCTGATCCTGACCCATACGTCAGGTGGCAGACGGATATACCCAAGTGATTATCCGTACAAAGGCAACATCTGCTGATCGTGACCCATGCATCAAGTGGCAGGCGGATATACCCAAGTGATTATCCATACAAAGATAACATCTATTAATCTTGACCCATGCGTTAGGTGGCAAGCAGAAATACCACAAGTGGTTATCCGTACAAACACAATTCTGTTACCCCGACCTATGAGAGGTCCGGTAGCATGCAGAGATACCTTTTGGCTATCCGCACACTTGCTTTCTTTTTTTTGAGGCTATCAAAGTTCTTTTTATCATCCCGAGACAAGCTAGTCCGACGATATCTTTGACGATTATAGTCGTCTGTTTCTAATCATTTTTTTTGAGATTTTCCTGCTGATACTTTTTGTCATCCAGGGACAATCAAGTGGATGGTGTGCAAAAGACCCTCTTGCTGTCAAGGAACGATCGAGCCCGATAGTGTGAGACATGGTCGCTATGGGAGCTATTTTGTCGGTAACGTGGAGTGTTGGCCCGAATGAAATTAGTGTCTTATCTTTACTTCCCTTTTATCTCCGATAAAAGATAAGTAAAAAGGGGCAAATGTCATACCCTAATTTCTTCCGGGGACCATTGTTTGCGAGGATGCGAACCACTTTTGACCACTTCCAAACACTTGAGACCAATCCCCGTGGAATCCGTAAAGTTTTGGGAGATTTCAGAAAGAAATTGGCAGAAAAACACATAAGGGGGGTTGATTTAGTAAAACTGGGGGTGTAAATAGCAATTTTCAAAATGCAACCCATAACATTTTGGAAGCGGGGTTGCTTAAGCAAAAAGCAACCCAGCTCACCGAGGCGAGTTGAGCTCGCCTGGGCAACCTGGGCGGCAACCTCCTCCCTCGTTTTGTTGAAAAATGGGTTCTGGGGCTTTCGTAAAATTCCCGTAACCCTAAATTAGAATATTTCACTTAAGATGGGTGATAAGGAAGATAAAAAATTAGAAAATCAAGTCTGACATGCATTAATAAGGCTTCCATAACTTTTCCGTAAATTACAAAAAAGGGGGTGAACTTAGTAAAAAGGGGATGCCTTAGGAAGCTTCCTGAGGAAGCCACCTGCTCACCTGGGTGAGCTGGGCGGCAAGCACCACCCTTTTTTCTATAAATAGGCCAAGGGGGGCTGTTCCAAAGGGTTCCTGACCCCTATGCTATGCATTTCAGCTGTTTTGGGTGAAAAAACGTGTTTCCGTGAAGAAAATCCAAGACGGGGTGCCTCCGTAATGCTTCCGAGACATTTTCGTGGGTGATTCCGTGAAGATTTTTTGTTGTTCTTCTCCGTTCTTCATCTGTTCTTTGTTCTTCAACCGGTAAGTGTTTGAATCTGAGGATTTCAATTCATTTCTTGTTTATTTGCTTTCATCTTCATCTCGTTCACTTTCAGTTTTATTTTCTTCCATTTTTACGAGCTTTTAACCATTTATTTAAGTCATTCCACCTAATAATTGATAAAATGAAATTCAACCAATCATTTGTGATGTAATCTCGTTTAATCATTGTTAAAATAAAATCCAACTGATCGTTCACACTGTAACCTCGGTTTTATCAAAAAAGAAAAATAACAATAAAATAATCAAAATATCTTGGAAAAAATAATAATAAAATATTCAAAATATCTTGAAAAAAATAAATAATAAAAAAAAACAATCGGATGTTTTTTCTTTGAAAGTTTTCTTGAATGAATTGATTGATAACCAAAGTGAAACTAAGGCTAAAATCAACTCACAAACCAAGCTTTGTTCGCAAAAGTCACTTAAAACCGTTTTAAGGTCCAACGCCTTAAAACGGTCCTCTTTGCTTTTATCAGTTAACATGGACCGTTCAAAAACATGAAATCAACACATAACTTTACCGCTTTTGCAAAGAACTACGTAGGTTTGATTTTCTTATCGCAATTGAGGATACGTATGAGGAAAAGCCCCGCTTTTGTCGACCAACCCAAGAGATCGTTAATGGTCCAATGCCTTAACATTTCTCTCCTTTCAAAAACTAAGAGTTCGTTAATGGTCCAATGCCTTAATGTTTCTCTCCTTTCAAAACCAAGAGTTCGTTAATGGTCCAACGCCTTAACGTTTCTCTCCTTTTCAAAAATCAAAAGATCGTTTAAAGGTCCAATGCCTTAAACGACTTTTGTTCGGCTAAAATATATCTTGCGAAAAAAGATAAAAATGACTTAACCAATGTTTAGTTCTGAAAGAACTACGTCGGTCTGATTTCCTTATCGCAATTGAGGATACGTAGGAGCGAGGGAAACACCCTTGTCGACCACACCAAAATTAAAAACATAAAAAGCATAAAAATACAAAAAAAAAAACATAAAAAACGGAAAATACATAATTTTGAAGTCATGTCTTGCACACTCGATTAGAGGCTGTCGTCCCTTGTGACAGACACGTGGGGTGCTAATATCTTCCCTGTGCTTAAAAACAACTCCTAAACCTTTCACGATTAAAGTTTGTAGACCACATGTTCCGGTTTTTTCGATGTTTTCCTCAAATAAACGTTGGTGGTGACTCCACGCGCCTTCCTCCCTTGGAAGACGCACCCATGAGCCCCCGTCGCCCTCCTGCTGAAGGGTAAGTTGCGACAGAACTAAAAGTCAATTTTGTGACACTCTAGCCTAGCCTAAACAAACTTTGGCTAGGCCTGAACCCTCTAAAGCTAAAAGCTCCATACTGTCACATTTGGGTCCTATTGAAAAAACTCTAACTAAGCCAGAATGAAGGAAGTTTTGAATTTGCAAGTTCTGCAACCATCAACGGCTTTTTAATCAAACCCAAGCATATCAATACAATCCTTGTGATACCCTCTACCCCGACATACATATAGTGAAAGGAAACATGGAATATCAGGAGTAATTTAAAAATATTTACTTCACAACTCAATATAAAAATTCTCAACGGAGTAAAAAGTTCACATTCACCAATTAACCAAGTTAAAACTTATCAGTAAGAATATAAAAATATGTTCTAGCTTCAAACAAAGACTGTATTGATATTACAGTTGAAATTCCAATGAGAAACATATAAGTAGATCATGTTCAACTACATATCTCAAACTAGAATATGATAAAAACAACATAAAACCCTAAGCCCTGATGTCACATCCTATCAGAGCATGGTGTCCCAACATCCTCTAGCATGAGGTTCTCCATAACCATCCACTTAACCATCTGCTCCCATGAATACAAGGTTCAAGATCATCATAAGATCCAAACTCAAACAACACATAGGGAGTGAGCTATCACATTCCTAGCTAATAGAGAGAAATGAGACAACATGTAGATATACATATATATAAATGAAATACAACTTACTTAAACACAACTCACATCATTCCACCACTTATCGTATAACATCACGTCTCACACATTTTCACATCATTCACGTACTTAAGGATCAAAACCCTAAGCCCCGATGTCACATCCTATTAGAGCATGGTGTCCCAGCGTCCTCTAGCATGAGGTTCTCCATAACCATCCACTTAACCATCTGCTCCCACAAATACAAGGTTCGAGATCATCACAGGATCCAAACACAAACAATACATAGGGAGTAAGTTATCACATTCCTGGCTAATAAAGAGAAATGAGACAACATGTAGATATACATGTTATATAAATGAAATACAACTTACTTAAACACAACTCACATCATTCCACCACTTATCGTATAACATCACGTCTCACACATTTGCACATCATTCACGTACTTAAGGATCAAAACACAATATCACTCGACCAGTCAATAATGATCAATACACAAGCATTATGTAACAGATACACTAAGACTCAACCTTAGATGCAATGTGGTACCATGTCAGTGAAAAACCTCGTTGGGCGCCCAAGAATACATGACAAGACAGACCACACATTGGTAAGTCAGGTCACTCTCACTTGGTAAAATCATAAGAAGACCAGTCAAGGTCACGCTATTTTGCGAGAATGCTCTATCCATATGGGAATGACACAGGCTTAAAGGAGCACTTAAACCGGGTGTATTTACCCCCAAGGCCTAGACTCTAAAGAGTTCGTAAGAGCCTTTCCCTCCTGATTCAGGTTCAACCCAGAAAACATTTTAACACTCAGGCTCTATCTAAGAACTATACAAACCACATGACTCCTCAATTGTTCTCAAAATGATTTTAACTCGTCGTGCTTCAAAGTGATTCAACTCGTCGAGTTCCCAAAATGGATCCCATCACAATACTCGTCGCACAAAAATTCTTCATCCTCAAAGGACCTACAATTTTGTGATTGTATGGTTCATAACTCATAACTCAATGCACAAAACATCTCAATACATGTGTGATCTCACAACTTAACACATACTAAACTTGTCACATACACACAGTCATCACACTTTCATAATCTCAAGACAACATGTTATCACACCTCATGCATCATATACAAATCACACAATAATAATATTAATATGTTATGTTCATATGATTAATCATCTCATTAAAATAGGCATTTAAAATCATATGTGTCACTAGAGTTTGAACTATGCAATACACACAACTAGTCAATTGTTTTCAAAATCATTTTAACTCGTCGCGCCTCAAAGTGATTAGACTCGTCGGGTTCCTACAGTGGAGCCCATCATAAAAATCATCATGCATTAACTCATCGCCATTAAAGATCTTACAGTTGTGTGATTGTATAGTTCATAGCTCATAACTTAATGCATACAAAATCTCAATACACATATATCTTACAATCAGTATTTACTTAATTTATCACATACACTCAATCTCAATCACAATGTTATAATCCCAAAGCAACATATTATCACACCTCATGAATCATATAAACATCGCACAATATTAATATTTACATGTGCCAAACATGTATATATTAAATCAAACTATATTATTTTCAATTAAAAAGAGTTAATAAATAATTAAACTAAAAATGTATTGAAAATATTTATCATTGAATCTTAATATATTAATTTCCTTCAATTTAATTTTGTTATCTGAACTATTAATTCCTAATTTATTTTAACAATTCATATACATATATATGTGTTATAATCATCAACACATAATAAGCCTATGAGACCAAAACATGACAAAGAATGTTTCCAACAATCTAATTCTCACGCTAATCTAGTAAATCTTGTCCTATTGTTTATATAGCTTTATGACTATCTAATTGATTTGGGAGAAAATCGTAACCTTGCACATTCGCGTGGTATCATGGAATAAAAATATTTTCGGCCATCATCAATAAGAAAATACAGAGGTTTTTGGCAATTAATTGAACAATAATATATTAAAATCAAGTAGATATTTTGTGACACAAATATACTGAAAGAGCACTCAACTCACGATAATAAAACAATCAAACATACAATTTATAGGTACGAGAAACAAAGGAAAGACACATTATAATCACACATAAATTTTTAAAGCACAAAACAAGGGAACAAAACACATCAATTTCACATCGGAACAACAATTGGTTTGTCAAACATAGTCAATTCACGATTAAAGCATGAGAACAGAATTGAATTTCATAAAACAACCCAAAATTGATCTTATATCCTATACATATTCATTCTAATTCCCAAGCATGAGTAACTCATTCCTTACCTCTAAGAGGATTCATGTCTGTAGTCTAGCAGCGTCTCTAGAAGTTCCCTAAGATTCCTCAAGCTTTTCCTCTGATTGCTCTGTTAGGGTTTCCAAGCGTTAGAGAGAAGGAGAAGAGATTAGAGCCTCAATTTCATTGTCCCTGTGCGAGGGGCATATCTATCTCTATAAACATCAATTTTTATATCCCAATGGTTGGAATGTTGAAAATTGAATTCCAAAGGTGTTGTCCAAATTTTAGGATGATCCAACGGTTACAGTCTAGGATTGTAATTTTACTAGAATAGGTTTGGGTGTATGCGAAAAAAGATAGGGTTTTGGGAAAGGAAGAAGATAGAATGAATTTGAGAGGAAGAAAGAGCACAAAGACTTATTGTAATTATAAAAACTAACATAATATATCTCTATTTATAGCTAGGGTTATGAGTCTACTATTTATTCTATTTTTTTCTTTATTTTATTATTTCATAAAAAGAGAGCTCTATTTTACTCCTTGTTAAATAAATAAATAAAACATCCTTTTTGTTTTTTAAAAACACATGGTTATTTAATTTACCTTAAAACTATTATTTTAATTAATAAAATTATTTCTCCATATTTATTTAATTACAAAAATCTATTATTTTTTTAAAACTCTATTTATTTTTAAATAAAATCCTTTTTTAATTTATTTTACGAAAAACATGGTGTTACAGTCCTAAACATTTTTATTATCTTTCTTACCAATTAATCTACTCAGTTAACTCCTCAATCAAACTAAATCATGAAAAATTCCGAAATCTCTTATATTAGGGTTCAAAAGGGAAAATGGGGGAAACTAACAAGACAAATGGGTAAGGAAGGACAAGGCGGGAGCACTCACCTCAGGGTACTCGTTGGAATCAACCTCTAGGCTTGAGAACCTTCGGATCTAGACTCTTCTTTCTTTCTTCATCCTCTTCTCTTTTTCTTTTTCTCTTCCTTCTCTATCCTTCTCTTTCATTCTTTAATTCTCTCTCTAACTCTCCTTTTCTTCCTCTACTTAAGGCAAGTGTGTGTGTGGACTTAGTGGGCCTTGGCTCCCTATTTGGATCTTGTTATCATATTGTCATCAGTTCCTAATATGGGACAACTATCATTAATAATGCTTAAGGGTCTCTTTTAACCATTAAATATAAAGATTATTCTATATAAATGTCTCTATATCATATATTACTAATGTTCGTAAATTAGGGATGTTACAAAGCTTGAAAATTTATTTATTTATTTATTTGGGAGGGGGGGGGGGGAGGAGGGGCAAAATAGAAAGTAATATTCATGTACTTAAGATTCAAAGTAACTTTTTAAAGGTATTAGATTTTTTACTAAAATATAATTCTTTTTCTTCATTAAGTGAGGAGCGAAAGTGGACTACTAGTTTGAATTTACAAAAGATAAAATTGTTATTTGACACCTTGCTGAGTTTACAAAGTTGAAGGTTCATTTGTCCATGAACATGTTAGAATCCTGCTATTTACACCTCCATTTTCCTAAGTCCACCCCATATCCCCTTTCTACTTCTCAGTTACCCGTTACACCTTTTTCTTAAAGAAGTACATCCTTTCCTTTTGCTTTCTGGAAATATATTTCAAGAATTACACATACTTATTCCAGAAATGTATCTCCAGAACTATGATCATCATAGTTCTAGAGATATACTTCCGAAATAGGTATATATTTTTCAATAAAATATCACTTAAGAATTAAGATGGTTGATGAGAAATGAAAAAAAAATGATAAATGCTTATCTTATACCCATGTTTGTTAGTCTTATTTTCATCTTATTATTAGTGTTCTTTAAAGTCTATCTAAAATCTTATTTTCATCTTATCTTTATTATTCTTTAAACCCTAATTTTAAATTATCCTCACCATATATTCATTATATAATATTGCATTTTTATCATTATTATACAATATTTTGTGTTTTCCTTCATATGACATTATGTTTCAAGGTACGTTCATCACTAATTTCATACAATTATACTCCTTAATTACAAAACAAAACTTTTGATGATGGTTTCTTTTCTTTAAATGTGTTCATTCATTTTCTAATCCAAGTCTACATCAAATCTAGTGCCACATGAAGTTAGTGATGAACGTACCTTGAAACGCATTGTCATATGAAGGAAAACACAAAATATTGTACAATAGTGATGAAAACGCAATATCAATATTATATAATGAATACATAGTGAAGATAACTTAAAGTTAGAATTTAAAGAATAATAAAGATAAGATGAAGATAAGATTGGAGATAGGATTTAAAGAACACTAATGATAGGATGAAAATAAGACTAACAAAAATGGGTATAAGATAAGCGTTTATCATCTTCTTTTTTTTTATTTCTCCTCATCCATCTTAATCCTTAAATGACATTTTATTGAAAAATATATACCTATTCCGACAATATATCTCTGGAACTATGTATCATAGTTCCAGAGATACATTTCCAGAATAAGTATATGTTATTCCAGAAATACATTTTTGGAAAGTAAAAGGAATGCATTTCTTTAAGAAAAAGGATATAATGGGTAATTGAGAGGTAGAAAGCTTTAATTATTAAATATATTTGGAGGGGGTCAACTTGTGAAAAAAAGTCCTAAATACATAAGCAATTTCAAAAAAATAAAAATTGAGGCCCCCAACTCCTATTATATTCCGCAATTGGTTGAGACTCCTTTAATTTTAGATAGTTCTTGGGGCACCCAACATTTTTGCTGGGACACCCAGCAACCAAGGTGAAAGGGCTAAAATGCCCTTCACCTGTTCACTATAAAACAAAATAGTGACTCGTTCATACGAGTCACATTCTCACGCTCTACTTTTCACACTTCTTCTTCCTTTCGTGGTTCTTCTTCTTCCTGGTGCTAGCTCGTTGTTGCTTGTTGTTTATTGGTTCATCTCCTTCGTTGCTTCCATCCCTGTTCTTCGTTGTTGCTTCTTCTTCATTGGTTCATTGATCGAGGTTGTACCCGAATCAAATAAACATTAAAAATGCAGTATCTAGGAAGTGATCCTAGGTCATCTCCTAACGAGCAATGGTCAACCAAACGTTCATAACAGATAGTAAGAAAACAGTAACAAATTGGGGGTGGGTTTGTTTGTTTTGTAAATTAAACCGCAAGCAAATTTGAATTAAAGAAATAATAGAATTAAAACATGTTGTTTCCCCTTGATTCACAAGCAAGTCTCTTATCCTGGGTTACGAGGATTTATCCCTAATCAGTTCAACCACTTAATCCAACCCTAAATTAAATTACTAAGCGAAAATTAACATAAGGTTGTCATTATGTGATTAAGCAATACATACACCAATTAATCATGAATGAAACTAATCATTAAGCATGAACGTAAATTAAGCGTAGAGACAATTAATCAAGCACTAAGCATGCATGGATTAATAGCAACAAATACAGAGCAATTGGTGAAGAGGAAAAAACTGATCATAATTCAATAGTAATAACAAAACCTCAAAGAGAGCTATGCTTGATACTCAAGAGAAAACAACGCTGGAGACTTAGCCTTCCATTAATCAGTAGAAAATGAAATTGTAGATTGAAGCAGAAACGGAATTGCAGAAAACAAATTTTATTCTACATGACCAGTGCGCATGAACAGTAAAAACTGGAATTCTAAAATCCTAGAATTATTCTCCTCCCCCAAAAACTCTCTAAAACTAAAAACTTGGTGCTATTATATAGGTTCTCAGCCCCAAAGCTTACAAATCTGTTTTTAGTCCAAGCCCATAAATAAAATAAAATCTGGACAAGATAAGATAAGATTGGATGAAATAAAATCTAGATAAGATAAGATTGGATAAAATAAAATCTAGATGAAATAATATCTAGATGAAATAAAATCTGGATAAGATAAGATTTGATAAAATAAAATTGTCTGTTCTCTTCAAGTCCATGTCCAATTCCGGATTCAAGCCCAATTGCTTATAATTCTCCTGAAATTAAATTAAAAACAAAAAATTAGTCCAATAGGCCCAAATGATAAAACTGCATAATTAATTTGACAATTAAGGTTAATCAGTAATTAAAATGGTGACAAAAAGGGCTAAGAAATAGGAGAAAATAATGACACATCATTCATCTTCTTCCAGGTAAGATATTCTTTGTTTCCTGTTTTGCTTGATTTATTGTTTTGGTTGAACCATACGGATCAAGAATCCGTATGAACCATATGGATTGTTGATCCGTACGTGTTTGTTTTTTTTTTTATTTTTTTCCAATTTTTTTAATTCTTTTTGAATTTGAAAATTATATTTGTGAATTATTTTTTAAATTGTTTTGTAGTGTAAATTTGTTTTGTAATAGTTAGTGTAGTTTTATAATTTTTTCTGATTTATTTGTTAAGTTTTGATTTTTTTATAAAAACAAAAAAATTACCTAAGTTATTACTAACATTAAATTAGATTGTTAAAAGTAAGATTAGATTGGCCAAAAATTAATTTAAAAAAAATAATTTTTTTACTTATAAAAATTTTGAAACCATAATTTAAAACTATTTTAATTTTTTGATTATAAAAAAATTGAAAATACAATTTTAAATAATTTAAATTTGTTATAAAAATATTGAAACAAATATTTTAATTGTATAATAAATTTGTTAGTTATAAAAAATTATTGAAAAAAGAATTTAAAATATTTAAAAATATTTAGTTAGTTTTAAAAATTTTAATTGAAATGAAAATTTTAACGAAAATTGATTTTAAATCTAAAAAATTGATGAAATCAAAATTTAAAATTTAAAATATATTAAGATTGTTAGTTTTAAAAAATGATTGAAATCAAATTTTAAAATAAATGAAGTTTGTTAGTTATAAAAAATATTGAAACCAAAATTTAAAGTATATTAAGATTTTTATTTTTAAAAAATGATTGAAACCAAATTTTAAAATATATTAAATTTGTTAGTTATAAAAAATATGGAAACCAAAATTTAAAATAATTTATTTTTTTAGTTTTAAAAAATATTGAAACAAATATTTAAAAGTGATAATTAATTTGTTAGTTTTAAAAAATGATTGAAACCAACATTTAAAATATTTTATAATTGTTAGGTAGTTTTAAAGAATTGTTGAAACCAAAATTTAAAATAAATTAAATTTTTTGTTTAAAAAAATTATTTAAACAAAAATTTAAAAGATTTTAAATTTGTTAGTTTAAAAAATATTGTGCAGATAATGGTTAGAACTAGAGAGGCTAGTAACGATGATAGTGATGCCCTAGCGGCGAAGGCCTACCACATCTGCCCGTAGGCAGCGGCAACAGATGCATGTTGTCGAGGATCCTCCTACGGCCGCTGAGGATTTAAACAAAGAGCAACAACAACCACCTATTGAACAAGGTGTTAGTGATGTTGAGGGTTTTCTAGGCGCACCGCATGACACTTCAGTTTTGAGAGATTTTGAAAATCACATTGCTCTAAGAGTCTAGAATTAAGAGGTATGTAAATCTTAAAAAACATAAAGCACGTAGTTTACAACTTATTATTTTTTTGTTACATAATCAATAGTATTGTTTGCAGGAACGTCCTGAGTTGAAGCTATCTTCCCATGGAAGGAAGATGAATAAGTTTGGGAGGATTGCTCCAGAGATTGAAGCCAACTTATTCCTTTGATCGCATGTTCCCTAGATACAAGTGATCAAGGACTAATGTTTGCTTTTGTGGAACACTGGCATAAGGAAACTAGTCATTTCCATTTGCCCATCAGAGAGGTGACTATTATCTTGGATGACGTGGCGTCATTGCCACATTTTCCTATCTTGGATGACGTGGCATCGTTGCTACATTTGCCTATCGTATGGGCGTTCCATAGCTTTGAGCAACTTCATGTCGACGACGCTGTTGATATGTTGGTCAAATTACTCGAGGTCAGCGCTGCAAAGGCAAGAGCTGAGACGATTCAATGTCATGGCTCTTATATTTGACTATGGTGGCTGCGAGATGTGTATCAGACGAACATTAAGGCATGTCACTCTTTGCTAACAAGAATGCCACACTTGTGCACGTGATATTGTTGGATGCACTACATGACTTGACACAGAGTGGGACTTATGCTTGGGGTGCTGCTACACTTGTGCATATGTATGATAATTTAAATAAGGCGTCAAAGAGCATGGCGAGGCAACTTGCAGGATATATCACTCTGTTACGGGTTAGTTCACATGTTAATAAAACATTTTTTCATTGGCGTTGGTTATTTTATTTTGTCACTTACTTTAATGAATATGTTTTCAAAATATCTTTAGTGTTGGATCTATGAGCATTTCTTGTCTATTGGTTCCGCCCTGGCTGTCGAGGATTATGACAAGAAGAGATCACATGCATGCTGATGGACCTCTGGCAAGGCACTACCCGTGTCAACGTATCATAGGTGTTTGGACAGACTGACCCCTGATGTTGTGTGCTAGATTCCATATGGTGACCACCGTTCATTTAGAGAATCTGATGTCATCTCATTGTTCTACGGCCATCTTAGATGGGGTCCCTTGACGGTCATTCACTGATCGAGAAGGTTGTACGACAGTTTGGGTACTTTTAGACTATTCCACCACATCCTACTGCGCCTTCGGCTTCTGTTGAAGAAATGGATGCTAGATGGATGTTGTTTGGTGATTACATTGCAGTTGTAGGGAAAATTTGTGCAGTGTCTGGCCAATGTTCGTCAGATTACATGTAGTGGTTCTACATGATTTTGCATTCGTTTATGACTCTGGCAAAGCCACGGGATCCTCCTAGAGTTCTGTCAGTTCAACAATATGACAAATTTGTTGAATCAAATATGCATCAGCAACCGGTGGTGGCAACGACACCTGATGAAGCAAACATTGATGTGCATCATCCTGGACATGTAGTGGTAATATATTTTTTTTGGTATTTTGTGTTTGTTGTTTTGTTTTTAATTTTATTACTAACACTTGTTATGTTTTTTTTTTCACTTACTAGGATGGTTATGTAGCAATTGCTAATAAATTGGAGAGACTACTGAACCTGAGAATCCTACCTGAAGGAACAAAAGCCTACACTATTGCTGAAGAATGTTTGAGCATCGAAAGAAGCTACATTGGCCAACCAACTCTAAGTCATAGATCAAGGTGTAGGCAGTGCACGAACAATCATTCAAGTTTTTTTTTTTTTTGCCTTATATATGTCAATTTTAATTTCTTTGGATAATTTTTTTATTTGGTACATTTATGTATTGACACTGACATTTGGTTAATTTATAATTTTGGTGTGTTACTCATAGACACATTTTTAATTATTTTATACAAATTTTTGTTATTCGTTTATCGTTAATTAACCGTTAATGTTGATTTGAGAAATAAATTAATTCGTCCATAACAAATTATGAATGTATGTTTTTTGTAACATTTAAACATCATAAATCATTTTCAATGTTGACAACACATTGTGAATTGCATGCGTCTGTTTAAAAAAATGAATACTACACCTACATACTGACATAGAAATGACTACTTAGTTATTTTAGTTTTGATAGTAACAATGCATGTCTGATGCAACATTAAAGCATAACACAACATTGTTGTACTTGAGAACACATAGGAAGTGACACACGTCTATTTAAAAAAATAACATAAGCAGTCTCATTGAACAACATCTATATATACCATAAAAACACTCTAAAAAATCACACATTCTCACCCAATCTACCTTTAGAAATGAAATTTTATAAGAAACTATGACATTTTTGGGAGAAACAAGCCGTCAGACCATTGTCAATTCCATATTAGTTTTTATTTTTCCAAATGAATTGATTATTCACAACGAATCTGGTGTTTATTTCCAAAGTTCCACTCTGATACTCATTCGAGTACCTAATGATTGCGGTTTTGAAACATTAAAAAGCAAAATGAAAAATACCTTTCAACTAACCAACGATCAATATTTAGATGAAATTTACTACTGACAGCCATTCGCAGATCCAGGTAACCAATTTGCCATTCAATCCATGCAATTGAAAAATGATGATGATGTTAACACAATGTTAATGTGTAATGATCAATACTCATGTGTTTGCCCGATTGAGTTATTATGTACCATTGGTAGAACACCGGATGATATATTAAACTTACTTCAAGCCACTATGACTCCTACTCAAGATGCCCTGCTATATTACAATGGGAGGTGGAACATGTCATGCCAAGATGACTTTGGGGTTACTCGTTCACAGGAAAAAATCAAAAAAGATTTGACATTCCTTTGGGATGTAGCATCGACGGACTCAAGGATGTGATCAAGCATGTTGCACCTCAAGGGATTCCCCCTTATGGCATTCATGAATCACAAACGGTAAGACGATTATTTTTTCGACAGCCAGGTCATTCTGAGTATTCAAATTTGAAATAATTTGGCCCAATAGAAATTTTAGTTGTTTTTAGTAAATCAGTAATCAAAATGGAAAACGACATGTCTTGGTCGCAATATGATTCAATGCAAAATTAGTATTAGTTAATTGTAGTTTTTGATGCATTTTCTATTGGTTTCAACTATGTTGTAAGTTAATGTAATGTTTAAATTGGTGTTCATTAGCTAACGAAACCGTATGTTTATTATTTTCAAAGTACTTATTTATGTCTTAACTTTTTAAAATAATTAGTGGAAATAACATGCATAGTGTAATAAAATATCAACAAAATAATTATTTACAAAAATGTCAGTGGAAATAACATATTTTATGTTCATTTTTCACCTAAATCAACAAATTCAGTTTTTAGCCTAGACAAATTTGTGTAACGTTGCATTCTACATATGTATGGGGTGGGCCATTGCTTTGCCCGATAATGGAAATGTGTATTCTACAACAATGCCAATGGTGGTAAAGGACAATGGTCTCGTAAAAAAACTTGTTACAAAACGACAAACAAATTCAATGTAACATAACCAATAACATTATCAGAATTTATACTAACATAATAATTATGCAAATACATGAACAAAATGATTCTCATACACATGACTAATGCATATTACACGATCCACAGAAGAATTTGGTAGTGGTTGATTTCTATGAAGAAAAAATGTCATGCTTTGTTGTCATGAAAGAGAAACAACGGTCACGTTGTATTGTGAAGCAATGACATATCCCATATCCATAATATTCATGCACTTGTCTATGGTAACCTACATGTAACAGACAACAAATAGTGGTTACTCAAATGTTATTTTAAGAAGAAGTGACATAACATTAAACTTACACACCATAGATAATCCGTCAACAAGTAATGAATGCTTTAATTCTTCAAATCTCTTTCTGCCACCAAGCAAGTTGATATACTCTTCCAACTAGCTCGTGAGTTCTTTATGCAGATGGTTGTGCACCAATGAGCACGATTCTTCACCCATATCCAATAAGGCAGCTATTATACAATAACTACAGTTACCATCCGCTTTAACATCAATAATGTTTTCAATAGAATCCTGGATGCACGGATGAAATTGATTCAACATTGAAATATTCTATCTCTGTATTGGTTGCTCAGATGATGATGCACTACGTTTCACTGAAGAATTACTATTTTGCATAGAGTGTAATACATCAACATACTCCCAATAAGACGAATAACGTTTTGTTGACTTTTGTTGTATGGTCAATGGTTTTCTGGAGTACCTTTGGTCTTCAACTTTTCTAGAGGAGGACACATAGAGTTCAGATCAGGATAAGCAATTTCTCGAAGCTTTGTCTTCAAATTTTCTTTGCCATAGACATCGAGATGCTTAAATCATTTCGATATGGTTTCCATCTCCTCAGTTATGGTCACCTCAGTCTCACATAACCCTTGATCTGAAAAACCAAGTCTATGACAAAAACTAGATTGTCTTTAGTGGTATGGAGTCAACAACATATTTAGACAACTCACATGCACATTAAAGATCGTGGGTAGTCTTAATGACACATCCATAACGTGAAGGGATTTTGCCTACATAAGGTACACGCTCATACTCAACAGTAATTTCATTTAAAGCGTACCTTGATATCATGCAAAGTATTTTTTTGTACAAGGTAAATTTAAACACATGCCCAACCACGTGCATACTTGTCTCAAAAGATGCTTTAATTTGGGTGTGTTTAAGTGTCATCATGTTGTTCATTGCTTCCCAAACATTGTATATGTCACCAAGGTTGTTTGGTAGAAGTCTCTTTGATGACCAATGAGCAGTTTCAACCCTACAAATGAAATATACAACAATGTATAAACAACCGTAACATTTTCATTTAAGTCAACACTTAACACAAACAAAAACCAATATTCATACCTATTAGTAGTTATGTTTCCCAGGTGCATCACTTTGTTAGTCCATGCTTTCACAAATTTTTCTTTGTGCGAAATCACCAATGCTTGGCACACATAGTCCACAAAGATAGGCCATGGAGAGCAAGCCATTTCAAAGTTTTTAAGGTACTCATCAAAATAACTCTCACATGGATAGTCAACCAAACTCCCCCAAGCCTCCATCACATAATCCCATGCATTTTTTTAGCAATCAGGATATTTCACTTTGCCTTCACATTCTTGCCAATGTGAAATCGACACAACAAGTTCATAGCATTCGGGAATACAGTTTTTACTACATTCATCAAAGACAAATCTCTATCGGTAACAATAACCCTAAGGAATGCATCAGCTTTCATGAAAAGACCTGAAACCATTGTAGAGCCGAAACAACATTATTAAGACGTTCTCCTTCCAAGTAAGCAAAAACAACGAAGAATGTCATTCCTATTGCTGTAACATCAAAAATATCAACCAACGATAGTATGCACTTATTTGTTTTGTGGTACTGCCAATCAAAAAAACCAAATTACAAGAATTGGTTAATTTTATTACATTAGGATGACTCCAGAACAAGTCATGTACAACATTTTCATCCTTCATCCCATGCCAGTGAATATATTGAT